>NW_027529549.1:888735-893707 GCF_008692635.1 Crocuta crocuta
GATTAAGCACTTTTAACAATAACATTTATATATTAAATATGTATAATATTAATATATATAATATGAATATATGTGTTAAATACTTAAGGAAAAAATCCAGGAAAATGTAAGCAATATGTATATGCTGAAATCTACAAATTATTGCTAAGAGAAATTAAATTTTCATAGTAAATTGATCTATAGAGTGACCATTAGCCCAATCAGAATTTCTAGAGGTGTTTTTCACAAATGGACAAGCTGAAATTATAATGTATATGGAAATTCAAGGAACATAGTATGGTCAAAAACAATTTTGAAAAATAACACCAAAGTAAAAAAACTTACACTATTTGATTTCAAGATTTCCTGTAAAGAATGTGGTGTTTGTGTAAAAATATGCAAATACATAACTGGAACGGAATAGAAAGCCCAGAAATAAACCCATAGGTATATGCCAGTTGACTTTCAACAGAGGAGCAGGGTAATTCAGTTGGGGGAAGAAGAGTGTTTTTAATAAATGGAACATTTCAAAATCTCATAAAAAAGAACTATATAAAGTTGAATTTAGAGGTGTCTGGGTGGCTCAGTCGGTTATGCATCCAACTTTGGCTCAGATCATGATCTCAAGGCTTGTGAGTTTGAGCCCCACATCGGGCTCTGTGCTGACAGCTTAGAACCTGGATCCTGCTTCAGATTCTGTGTCTCCTTCTCTCTCTGCCCCTCCCCCGCTTGCTCTCTGTCTCTCTCAAAATAAAATAAAGACATAAAAATTATTTTTTTAAATAAATTTGAATTTAAAGCATGTCATAGAGATAAAACTACAACATTTTTAGATGAAAACATAAAGGACAGTATTTGCAAACTTGAATTATGAAAAGATTTCTTAGGAAACAGATGGTATAGATGATAAATTGTTAAAATTAGATTTAGTAAAATTTTTAAACTTTTATAGAAGACACTGTTAAGAAGATGAGAACTCTGGAAAAATAAGTTACACATTACATATAAAAGACTAATATCCAGAATGTTATATAAACATCTATATATCTTCAACAAATAATATCTACAGTTGGAAAATAAGTAGGAAAGGCCATTGACATCATTATTCTTAGGGAATTGCAAACCAAAACCACAAGGATATATCAATACATCTACTGGAATGGCTAAACTTTAGGCATGCTAGCCAGGATGCAGAGTAACTCTATCTCTTATAAAGTGCTGAAAGGAATGATATATTCTATAGTTGCTTTGGAAACCATGTGATAGTTTCATGGTAGATTAAAAATGCATTTGCAGGGCCATCAAAGTGGCTCAGTTGGTTGAGTGTCCGACTTCAAATCAGGTTACGACGATCTTACAGTTTGTGAGTTTGAGTCCCGTGTTGGACTCTGTGCTGACAGCTCAGAGCCTGGCGCCTGCTTCAGATTCTGTGTCTCCCTCTGTCTCTGACCCTCTCCTGCTTGCCCTCTGTCTTTCTCTCACAAAAATAAACAAAAATTAAAAAAATTAAAACTCACTTGCAATACAAGCCAGTAATTCCACTCCTAGGTATGTACTCAAATAAATGAAATATGTATACCTAAAGTCTCATTACATGAATATTCATGGTGACTTTATTCAGAATACCTCAAAACAGCAGATAACCCAAATGTCCATCAGTTAATGAATTGAAAACCAAATTGTGGCAGATCATACAATAGAATACTATGCTGTGATAAAAAGGTACAAACTACTGATGCATGGGAAAAGGTAGATAAATCCTAAAGACATTATGCTAAGCACAAGAAACCAGACAAAAATTGTCACATAAAGTATGCCATTTATATTGCATTCTGGAATAGGAAAAACTGTAGTGACAAAAATCAGACCAGTGTATGCTGGGGTCTAGAAGTGGCGAGAGCTGATTGATAGTAAAAGGCTGTGGTGGAGGGGGATAATGGAATTACTTTGTCTCCCCTGTAGTGTTTAAGACTGTTTACACTTATTAAAACTCATTAAACTCTATGCCCAAAAAGGATTATTTTATGCATAAAAATTATAACCTTGTTAAATCTGAATTAAACTTTCAAAGAAAATAGTGTACTGTATCATTTTTTTAAATGCTTTTTATTTACTTTTGAGAGAGAGAGAGACAGTGTGAAGGGTCAGAGAGAGAGGGAACAGAATCCAAAAGAGGCTCCAGGCTCTGGGCTAGCTGTCAGCACAGAGCCTGATGCGGGGCTCAAACCCACAAACTGAGACCATGACCTGAGCCGAAGTCAGATGCCCAGCCGACTGAGCCATCCAGGTGCCCCTAGTGTACTGTATCTTAAAGGTAGTGTGGGAATATAGGACAAGCAGAAGAGGGGATGGATAGTCAGGAGAGACTTCCCAGAGATGATGCGTGAGCTGGGTGTTAAAGGATGACAAGGAGGGGGTGCCTGGGTGGCTCATTCGGTTAAGCATCCGACTTCAGCTCAGGTCATGATGTCACGGTTTGTGGGTTCGAGCCCTGCGTCAGGCTCTGTGCTGACAGCCAGTTTCAGATTCTGTATCTCCCTCTGTCTCTGATCCTCCCTCATTCACACTGTCTCTCTCTCTCTCTCTCTCAGAAATAAATAAAAAACATTTAAAAATTAAAAAAAAAAAAGATGACAAGGAGCTACCGAGTCAGGCAAAAAAGTAGTGGGGAGAGAGGGTGCATATGAAGTTTAAAGAGTTTTGGCAGGTTCTACTGTATATGGGCTACTGAGGTGTAAGGAAGTTTAGGGTGTGAATGAGAATTTAGCAGAAAATAATGCTGGGTGTGTAGTCAGTAGCTAATACATAAAGATCCTCAAATCAGGGGCTGAATTTTTAAATTGTATCTTATAGTAATGGCATATAACCAAATGATTTTAAACAAGAGACTGACTCCATTAGATTTCATTTTTATATACCAGTTGCAATACAGAAGTCAGGCTGAAAAATGGGGAGACTGGGCAAAAAGCCTAGTCTGAAGGGAAAGATGAAGAGGGCCTAAAGCAAGACTTTGGCATTACAGTTGGGGAAGTTATTTAGAAGATGATGTGATTCGGGGCACCTGGGTGGCTCTTGGTTTTGCTTCAGGCCATTAATCTCACAACTCCTGAGGTGGAGCCTACTCAGGCTCCTGGAGGGAGTGTGGAGGAGCCTGCTTGGGATTCTCTCTTCTTCCTTCTCTGCCCCTCCCTGCACACACCTGTGTGCATGCAGGCATGCCCTCTGTCTTGCTCTCTCTCTCTCTCTCTCTTGCTCGCTTTCTCTCAAAATAAATAAGTAAAGTTAATAAAAAAAAAAAAAGAAGAAGAAAGGTTGGAATATGATGTGATTCTGCTACTGAGTAGACAGGGAGTCAGAAGATGAGTGTGAATTCCAGATCAGATGCTACTCTGATAATTAGTGCTGTTCCTGGACTGAGGAATGTAGCACTATGGTCAGATTTGCATTAGGAGGAGAAGTTAGAGAATCAACGCTAAAATAATAAATATGTTGAATCTTAGGTATCTGTGGGATCATTAAGTATAGGCTAACACAGTCCTTTTATTTCGTCCCCACAAAATGGCATTCATTTTGTACACTTGCCTCTTTAAAACCAATTTTGTTGTATAAGCTTATTTTAATGGACTTGTTTTTTTTTGTTGTTCCTTATTCTTATTCTTGACCTGCTTTCATTCTACTCTAACATTATATATTTTAATATTCGTTGTAACTATGTATGTAAATATGCATACACATATCAAATGGCCGCTCACAAACACCTGTGTAATTTTCAAGTGCACTCTCTTCTTTCTTTTGATTCCACATTTCCTAAAGGCAGTAGCTTTAATTTCCTCCTTCGTATGGTGACATTTGAAAATCTCTCTTAAACAGTAGCTGAAATGCTTTTCTTCCCCGTTTTTAATGTTTTATTTATTTCTGACAGAGAGAGAGACAGCGTGAGCAGGGGAGGGAGGGTCAGAGAGAGAGGGAGTCACAGACTCTGAAACAGGCTCCAGGCTCTGAGCTAGCTGTCAGCACAGAACCTGACACAGGGCTCGAACCCCGAACCATGAACAGTAGCTCAAATTCTAAGGAATCAGGAGTCTCCAGCAGTTTCTCAATATTTTGAGTGGATTGTCACGTTGCCTTTATTGTTGTTGCTGTTGGTGCTGCTATTATTGTTTGTCTGTGGCCACACTTCTCCTATTTTAGTTACTGATTCATTTCAGGGCAAAACTTCTATCAGATATCAGGCAAAGGAAGAGAAGAGATTTAATATATAACCACATTCGTTTTGGTACCGATGTTTAGATGGAAGATACACATTTAATTGTTCGAACTCTTTTTTTAGGCTTCTTGAAATGGGAAAAAAAAAATCTTTTCCGTGTGGCAAGAATATTTTTACAGAACAATCACTTCACTTTTTTCTAGTAAATACTTCAGATGACATAGGATGATCATGACAGACATCAATGGGTAAAAATGAGCAGTTAAAGAAAATGAATAAATGATATGAATTGATAGGTGGTATGCATGTGTTTTTCTATCTAACTTTTGTAAAAGCACCAAAAAAGATATCTCACATTTTTAGAATGCATTCTAGTCCATTATGATAAATTATAAAGTGAATTAAGTATTGGGAAATTGTAGTATCTTTAAATTCTTTTTAAAATTGTGTTCCAGGGGCGCCTGGGTGGCTTAGTCGGTTAAGCGTCCGACTTTCGCTTAGGTCATGATCTCGCAGTTCATGGGTTCGAGCCCCGCGTCGGGCTCTGTGCTGACAGCTCAGAGCCTGGACCTGTTTGAGAGTCTGTGACTCCCTCTCTCTCTGACCCTCCGCTGCTCACGCTGTCTCTCTCTCTCTCTCCTAGAAATAAAAAAAAAAAAGTGTTCCAGTAAGTCAAAACTACTTGTGATTTATCTCTATAAACATCTATAATATAAAATTATAAGTAATATAATATATAGCATAAGATTAAATTTCCAGAAAGTAACCCACAAACTATTAAAACCA
>NW_027529549.1:893771-936539 GCF_008692635.1 Crocuta crocuta
ATAGTAACTAAAAGGGAAAGTTAAATTTTCTTTTTTTTAGGATTTAATTTTTATTTATTTGTTTAATTTTATTTATTTACTTAAATGCTTATTTATTTTGAGACACAAGCAAGAGAGGGGCAGAGAGTGAGGGAGGCCAAGGATCCAAAGCAGGCTCCACACTGACGGTGCAGAGCCCAATGTAGGGCTCAGACTCACAAGCCATGAGCTCATGACCTAGGCTGAAGTTGGACACTTAACCAACTGGAACACTCAGGTACCCCCATCTTTTTTTTTTTTTTTTTTTTGAGAGAAGAGAGAGACCGAGAAAGACAGAGAGACAGAGCTTGTGAATGGGTGAGGGCCAGAAAGAGAAGGAGAGAGAGAGAATCCCAAGCATGGGATTCTCCTAAAGACGTGGAGCCTGACATAGGGCTCAGTCCCAAAAAATGTGAGATCATGACCTGAGCTGAAATCAAGAGTCCAACATTTAACTGACTTAATCCACCCTGGCACCCCTGGAAAGCTAAACTTTCTCAAGGAAATATTTTATATTTTACTTGGGATGGTGATTAAATATTTGTACAAACTTGTATGTTGGATTATATATAAAATATACCTTGTGTTTTTAAAGAGTTTACTGAGTAGACCAGACATATTGGCCTGTGTTTGTCTTCTGAGGAACTAAGCCTGCCCCATTCCAAGAAAGATGAGGAGTCCATCTGGAGTCAGAATTCTGCTGCTCTGAAGTACTTTCAAACTGTTTTTGAAGTCTTTAGAGTATTAAAACCAGGACTCTCCATGTACCTGGCCTTAGTTTTGAAGATCGTATAGAATAACTAAAAGAGATGAACTTTTCACAGAGGGGGAAACTTACTGAAGTTGTTGCCCAAGAAAGAACTAGAAGATGAAGATGAGGTGAGTGTAAGGCATTTTCCCTCATTCTCAAGTGACCAAGTTTGGATCCAAGTGCTGTTATGTGACTCATCTGATTTTCTAGTTTGAAATTTTGCATACACAACATGTAATATAAAAAAAAGTGGTGTTGTAGAAGGAATGCAGAGTAAGTACAAAATGTTGACTTCCAAGTGTACCATTTAATAGTTCTTGGACTTTGGGCAATACATTTACTTTCTCTGGATCTTGTTTCTTTCATTTGTAAAATAAATAGCATGAACTAGGTGACTTTAAAGTTCTTCCAACACTTAAAATGTTTTATAAAATAAAATAATGAAAGGACACCTAAATCATAATATAGACTGCAGATCACAAAGCTAACCAGATAAAAAACTCCACAGGTCAAATGATAAAATCCTCTGGCAAGTCTTGGATATATTTGCAGTACAGATGGGTTATACAAAATCAGTCTGTACTCTTGAAAAGATAAGTGAGAACAAATTCAACATTAGGACATTAATAGTATCTTGCAATTGTTTTTATTATTGACAAGGATAATCTCTTTTCTATAATTGCTAAGATAGGTTACTAATACTTGATATATTTCTAATACATAAATTCTCTCACACCCCATTATATTTTCTGGGTCTGCAATGGGTCAAAGAGGGCTTTGTTTATTTTTTGTTTGGAAGTTTTTTTTAAAGAAAGGAAGTGGATCTGAATTGAAAGACTTAAATAGTCCAAATATCATTTTGAAGCAATAAAAGAAGGCAATGGGAGATTTTTTTTTAACATTTATTTATTTATTTTGAGAGAGTTAGACAGACAGAGTATGAACACAAGTGAGGGGGGCAGAGAGAGAGACACACACAGAGAATCCCAAGCAGGCTCCACGCTATCAGCGCAGAGCCTGATGTGGAGCTCAATCTCATGGACTGTGAGATTGTGACCTGAGCTGAAATCAAGAGTTAGACACTTAACTGAGCCACCCAAGAACCTGAGAATTTTTAAAAGGTGAAGAGAATAATGTCCTTTTCATTAAGACTTTTCTGAAGGATGTTGTATCTTAAGACAGCAAAGGAAACTAACATCTATTCCAGAGAAAGCAGGCATGCAGTATCTTTGATAGTAGTATCTTTCAGTATCAGTATCTCATTCAGTAGTCGGAAGAGTTGAACCAGTTTCCTGCTTTCAACTATTTATTTATGTTCAGTTTTCCTCTGGGTTCTGTGAAAGGCTTCAACACTCTTAAAAAAAAATCCTCTTTTAAAAAAATTTGTTTTTAATGTTTTGTTTTGTTTTGTTTTGTTTTTTTGAGAGAAACAGACAGAGTGTGAGCAGAGCTGGGGCAGATAGAGAGGGAGACACAAAACTGAAGCTAGCTCTAGGCTCTGAGCTGTTAGAACAGGGCCCAATGTGGGGCTCAAATTCATGAACCATGAAACATGAGATCATGATCTGAGCTGAAATCAGATGCTTAGCCGACTAAGCCACCCAGGCACCTTAAAAAAATCCTCTTTTTTAAGCTAATGAATTAGATAAAACTTTTTACTAAAACAAATATCTCTGTGTTAAATGTATTTGATGCTTTGTAGTTTTTTGTGTTTGTGTTTGTTTTTGTGTTTGTTTTCTGTATAATGTAAGTAGTGCATTAGAAAACTGAGAAATAAGAAAAAGCAGTAATACCAACCAGATTTGTTTTCAGTAGCTCAGTGGTTAAAACCATAGGCATGTGACTTCAGGTCAATATAGGAAGGAACTTTCTTTTACTCATAGTAAGCTGCCTCAACAAGTAGCAGATGTCAAAACATGAACTGAATGGCTATATCATAAAAAAGTTATAGGTGTAGAGGGAACTCAGCTTCAACTGTTTTTTAAAATAAGCTAGGGAGAAATCGACGGGCTATGAAATGAGAACCTTAGTGTTTAAAGTGAAAAAAGTTATGCACGCAGAAAACCTTCAATCCCAAAACGGTATTTGCGGCTTTAACTATTCAAGATCCACCAAAAGGTCTGTGACGTATATATAATTTTGCTGAGTCATTGACTTCAATAATGTACTAGATGAGGCTGGTTGAGGGTAATAAGCCTTGCCCACTTCACACTATCCGTATGTACTGAACTTCTGTTTTCTGTATGCAATCATTTTCTTTGTGTGTCTGAGAGGTTCCCCCCGCCCCAGTTCAACTTTATAGCCTTTTAAGGGAAATTGTATGTTTTAATGGTCTGAGAAAATTGAAAACCATGACTCTCTGAAATCATTTCCCCTCAGTATTAAGAGATATTCTTATTTGGTGATACTAAAATAAAAATTGGAAAAAAGAAATGGAGCAACAGTTTTGGCACCATCAAGCAAATGGCCAGAAAACATGAGATGAAGCAGTGGAATGAAATGAGCATTGTTTATAGAGGAAGTGATGCGAAACGAGTTGCATTTGAACCTGGCTTTCACACTATTTACTCGTATCACCACAGACATGTGACTTCATCCCTCAAAGTGTCCATTTCTCCAATATACAGTTAAGATAACAACCCCTAGGGCTGTCTAGAAACATATGGCAAATACTTGAGAAAACCTCTACGTGCATTATCAAATTATACACAAATGTTAGCTATTTTAATTACATTAATAGTGGTATTGAATCTTATCAGTAGCACAGGAATTTCTGAGAGAAATTTCAGTATGAAATATGTTCACACTCTTACTACTTCATTCAAGACTTAAAGGAAATTGTTTTGCAATCACATGTCTACTGTTTGTTCTTGACAGGTTTGTTTACTGAAGCCACTGTCTTTATTCTTAGAGTATTTGATTAGATGTCTTTATCACTGGTAAGACAAAGGAAGACAAACAACTATCTGAGGTGGAGTAAGAGTTGCCTAGAAAACCTCAACTCCTCAAGTAAATGGAGTGGTATCTAGTGTCTGAATAAAATAGCTCAGGATCTCCTGCCACCACTCACTATACCCCTGCACCTAATATTTGAGTATTTCTCTTGGAATCTGATGGTGCGTACATTTCTTTTCCTACCTCAGGCTATTCTCTGTTTCTATTGGAGCTCTCTTGCAAATCTTGTGTTAGTAGTGTGATGATGGCATTTTAGGAATATCTACTTTTTAGCCCATTGGTGATTCCTTCCAATTTCTTCTCATTGGGAGCCATTCCTAGACTAAGATCAATAATGATTAGTATATTTTGTCAACTACATGGAGAATTTACAAATCTCCAGAAATGGCAGAATTCTGTGCAATAATCTGCTGGCTGAAAATAGCAGACTTAAAGCTGATAGGCATAGTGAAAAGCTTGCTGAATAAAATGAAGAGATTATGTTTCTGGAAAGAAAGCTCATATAGATATTTATTTATTTCAGCATAATCAGTTCAACAGCTGTGATTTAGGCTTAAGATATCTGCTTGTGTTTTTTTACTTAGTTTTTTGTGATATAATTAGGTTTGGCTTTGGACATAAAAAGCAATAAATGTCTCCCAAGATTCACTCATTCTTTACCTTTCATGTATGGTGTGATTTATTTCTGTTTTAATATTTTAATGACTATTATGGCCAAAGTGCTTATGTGTTCTACAACTTTAAATACTTCACAGAGAAATAAAGTAGGAATGGCTATAAAAGAATATAATGCTGATTTGCAATCTCGAAAAGGGGACTATGGGAAAATATGCTTTTAATCTAGAAGTGAGAAGCCACATGTCACCCAATATGTCCACATCAAACTCAGCAGAGCTTAAAATCTGCTAATTTTCTTTATTTTCTACTTTACCCAATAGTATTATTTGTCATTCTCATTATTCATGTTTTTTTACCAGAGGTGAATGTGAGGTTTGATTATAGTAAGATTGCCAGAGGCCAGCTCCAGCTGGGGTCCAGGGGTCCAGGGATCACCTTGGACGGTGTAGACAAGGGAGAGAGGGAGAGAGCCCCAAGAGTCTTTCTGGTCACCAGGCAGGCATCTCTGCTCTGAATGGGGCTCAACTTTATTTTATAATTAAGTGTTTCAGGGACAGCACAGAAGTGGCATTTGCCTTAGACAATGATTTCTGATGACAAACTTCTTTGATATGTAAGAATTTCCTGGAACATAGATTTGTAGAAGACTCCTGCATAACCTTTATCAATAGTGATTGAGGTAGGGGATTTAGATGCTTATCCTATGGGGTAGGAAGGTATCTTTAACATACAAGGCAATGTTTTTATGTTAAATGTTTTAGCATAAAAAAGGTGAAGTTTAGTTCTTTGTGAGCAGGGGTCAATAGCTTGTTTGTTTAAGGAGAAGTATCAAGAGAAACAGGTCTTTCAGGAAACACAATGTTTGCTCCCATAATCACAAAAGAAAAAGTTCCTTATTAGGTTCCTTACAGGGTGCAGTCAGCATTTTCAAGGCCAGAATAAGTCACTCCAAATACTGATCACAAACGCCTTGTGGGGGGAGGTGCTCCAAGCAGAAACAATTGGGTGGGGGTGGATATCTGTCTTTAACTCTGAATTAGGCTCTTTGTCTCAGGGCCAGACTCAATTGTAACTCTTGTGTTCTTAGCCACTTTTATTATCTAAGTCTTGGATCTGCAAGGCCCATACATAGTAAGAGCCTTTTGACAATCATCCACAATGCTTTCATCTGAAGTCTCTTTTGAAAAGGCAGGAATATGCTTTTCCTTATGAGGAATCTGTGTGGGGATTATCAGTCTGATTTGGAATATTGTGAGGCCTGGTCAATACCAGCAGGCTCATTTCCAACATGAGCCAGTAGTAGCAGGAGGAGATACCAGTTTTCGTTTCTCGTGGCAGGAGATGTGCAAATGCTGCCATTTCCTCGCTGTGACTTTCATCCAGTGAGGCCAGTGCAGCTCCCAGCATAAGATGTTGTTTTTTGTTTGCTTGTTTTATACTAAGACATGGTTAAATGTAACATGATTAAATATGTATTCATTTAAGAAAGTATATTGTGTTCCTTATGTATGCTAGTGTGCTTTATGTAGTGTAAAGTGCCAAACTTTGTTCTTTTTCAAAACTGCCTAAGCTATTCTAGGACTTCGAATTTCCCAATAAATTTTACAATTAGTTTACCAATTTCTACCAAAAAAAAAAAAAAGAAAAACAAAATTGTCAAGGTTTTGATTGAGCTAAATCTGTAATTAATTTGGGGAAATTTTGCATTTTAAAAATATTGAATCTTCAAATACATGGGAGTGATATGCATGACTGTTATTAATATTTTACTGTTATATAAATATGCTGAACATGGTAAATTGTCAGTTCTAGAGGCTTTCCTCATTTATTTTTATTCCTTAGGACTTTCTGCATAAAACACCATGCCACCTGCAAACAGAAACACTTTTCTTTTTTTGCTTTATTTCATTGGCTAGGACATTCTATGTAATGTGCAATAATAATCATGAGACATTCTTGCCTTGTTTTAGACCTTAGAATAAAAACATTCAGTCTTTCACCATTAGGTATAATGTTATCCATAAGTTTTCTTTGAGTGCCTTTTATTCAGGTTCAGAAAGTTTTTATTCCTAATTTTCTGGGAATTTTTATTATCCCTTGAGCTGGAAGCAGGAGATGGAAAAAAGAGAAAAAAGTAAATTAAGGATTGTGGAACTGAAGCTTGTTTCTTTCTGGTTGAAGTTACTATAGTTTCTAAACAATCATCGCAAATAATCTGGAAGAAGTACATATTTTAAGATGTCATTCCCCATTTAAAATCCGTTTAATCATGTCCCACCGCCTACAAGTTCAAATTCAGCTCCCCATTGCCTCTGCCTTCAGCTTCAGCTTCTCATTCCTTCTCATATCCTGCATGCTCTCCTATACTCTCAATATTTGACTTATGAGTACTTTCTAGAGCATCAATAACTGTCCTACCTCTATTTTGTAGCTCCCATTCCTATAGTCTGGAATGCATTTTCAGTTTGTCCTGGGGGTGCAGTACTTTCACTCAATTTGAACCATCTCTATAAACCAGTCTCAAATCTCTCACACCTCATTATATAAACAGTTGCCTCAAGCATGATGTACAATGACTACTTACACTCTTGCTTGACCTCCTCACTGACTATGAGCTTCTTAAAGGTATGATGCTATGTTTGTATCCTGAAGGTGAATTTACTAGTGTGTAACAAGTTGCATGTATTGACAATTTAGATTGAAATTTTGTTAATTTTGTATTCATTCCTGAGAGAGAAAGATAGACAGCGTGAGCAGGGGAGGGTCAGAGAGAGAGTCACAGAATCTAAAATAAGCTCCAGGCTCTGAGCTAGCTGTCAGCACAGAGCCCAATGCGGGGCTGGAACCCATGAACCACGAGATCATGACCTGAGTGGAAGCTGGACACCTAACTGACTGAGCCACCCAGGCACCCCTAGAATGAATTCTTAAAAGAGGCAGTTTACCTTGATTGGCCAAAGTTGGTACAAGTGTCTTGACAAAACAAATACTTTGGGTTGGTTTATCCTGGTATCTATATATGATAATATTTGAATACATTCTTAACTTTGGCATTTATGGGTATGCCATTTGTTATGAATGTCTGAATATTAATTTTGGAACAAGAAGACATTGTTAAAAATAGAGTTGATAGGGAATCTGAAAGAAGTTCCATCTCTTTCTCAAATGATTAAGTGGGTGAAAGAAATAATTGCTAAGTGGTATTTAGCTTGAATACATTTATAAAAATCTTTCAGCTATATGGATTCCAAGAATAAATTTAATCAGTCCTTATTCATACCTGGAGGGTATATTCTCCCATCTTTCAAGTATCAACAGGATGTTGACTTTGTTCTACTTCCCACTTTCCCTGTCATTAGCACTGAAGAAAACAGATCCTTTAATCTATGTTAACTCAAGAATAGGGTGTTAATCTATGCCAGATGATTTTCTAGAGACAAATCAATTTGTAGGTGTAATGCAATGCAGTGGAAATTGAGAGATTTCTGCTCTTGTTTCAGGATATCAAACAAGATGTGACCTATCATGACTGCCTAGACATGACTGGCAAATAAACGCATAAAGGGAGACTGAAATATGCCTTTGATGGATGTGACAGGTTTCAGGAGTGAGTTTTTGGACATTCAAAGTCACTGTTTCCTTTAGAGATGTGCTCCAGATGAACCTGCATCTGGGCTTGTAATTCTGTCCTATTTGGGACCAGTTTTCTCCTGCCCCGCTAGGGAGATAAGGGTATGTCTCTTGTTCTTGGCACTTATGTGGCACATCTCCTATAGCAATGATTTGTACATTTTAGAGTTTCATGGGACCTATAGTCCAATTAGACTATAGCTAACAGGTTTTTTTGTCACATAATATCTGACTTTTTCTCGGAAAGGACCGCTCCTGAGAATGGCAGACTTCATCCTCAATACTGCCACTTTATTTTAACGAGAGGCAAGGGTTTGCTGCCTGGCAAGCCCACGGCAGAACATTGTAGTGATGAGATGTTGATGCTATCGAATGTGTGTGTGACATTAACGTTCCCATGAGCACTTGCAAAGAGTCCCAGAAAAATGTCTGTGAATATTGTTCAGATTGCCATGACACAAATCATATATTTTACCCATTTCCTCTCATACACTCAATTTTCCCTTTTAAATTAGAATCAAGCAATGTCAGCACATCTGTGATAAAATGAGGCTATATATATATAGAAGTACCTGAACAAAGTTGTTTGTTTTGTGTCTTGTTGCGTTTTTCCTTTCATGTCTTATATTTTTTCTTAAACAGTAATTAGAATTAAAGACTGTGCTAACTCATTAAGAAACGTCAGATATTAGAAAATGAAAAACTCTACTTTAAATCTGTGGTATAAGATTCCAGAGTTTAAATACTTAAATAGTAACACAGGTTTAAATCTAGTGGTAAAATATACATGTTTACAAAATTTTGGAAAGAAAACAAAGCAGTGTAAAAGTGGAATGTACAGAAGACCAAAGCACTAATATTTTTTTTTCTCATCAAAGGAATAATCTGTAGTATTAAGAACACTGCTTTTCTTACGGCACCCGACTGGCTCAGTAGGTATAGCATTTAACTCTTGATCTTGGGGTTGTGAGTTTGAGTCCTACATTGGGTACAGAGACTGTGTAAAAATAAAATCTAAAAAAAAAGTTTAAAAGAGCAAAAAACAAACACTGGTTTTCTTGACATTCTAGATTTGAAAGCCAGGAAAATGTCTTTGAATTGCTACTATTTAAATATGGGCAACCTAGAGGTGGGATGGCAGTCTACTTCATTGCTTAGAATTAACCACTTAGACCATTTATGATTTACTGTCTATATTTTAATGATCTAATAACTTCAGTGTTTATCCATATCTGTTGTCAGGATTCTAAACTCTGTGAGTTATGACTTCAGGTGTATGTCTTTAATGAAACAAGGGCAATGATTCTGGCTCAGCATTGCTGAATCATTGCAGGTAAACATTAGCTGCTCAATAAATATTTTTAATACTGGATCAAAAACTGATTTTACTACAATCGAACTCTGGAGGGCAGTATTTCTCAACGTTCTGTCTAAAATGAGGCAGAATTAACTGAACTGTGGTATTCTAAACCCCACTGTAGAACTTCTAAACCAGAATTTCTGATGGAATTTGGTGAAGGACAAGAAATAAATATTTTTAACTAACTCCACAAGAAAGTTTTTGACACTACATGTTTTGAGAAACATAAATCAGAACTGCATTATATTAGGTAAGTAATGCAGGTTATTCTGGAATTTCATCCTAAACTTTAGTAATGCCAGATCTAATTGTCCCCAAGTCAGATTAATTCCATCACTTCAAAGTTACCAATATTGACTTTCTTATCAACATCAACAGCATACTGCTACATTTACCTTATTTCTAAGTGACTAGGTCTATGGTATTTATTTATTTTATTTATTGTTTTTAAGAGAGTGAGAGTGAGCATGAAAAGGGGAGAGAGGCATATGGAGAAAGAGAGAAAATCCCAAACAGGCTCTACACATAGTGCCAAGCCCAACACAGGGCTTGATCCCTGACCCTGGGATCATGACCTGAGCCAAAATCAAGAGTCAGATGCACAACCAACTGAGCCACCCAGGCGACCCTATAGTATTTAATATAGTAGCCACAGATAGCTATTGTGCCCTTGAGCCAATGTGACTGAGAAACTCAAGTTTTATTTTCCTTTGTTTAAGTTAGTTTAATTACAACTTTATAAATGAATACTTAATGTGTGTATTGGGAAACTTTTAAGTGTGTTTATGAATTTACTTTTTTAACTGATAATTTTATGAAATCTCAATATAAGTAAAGTATTTCTGTAAGAAATTTAGCATCTAAACTGAGACGTGTAAGATGAAATATTTAGCAAGTCTCAAAGATGTAGTATGAAAAAAAGGAATGCAAAATATGGCATTAATAATTTAGTGATATTTACATGTGAAAGTAAGAACTTGCATATATTAAGTAAAACATATTTTTAATTCAACTTTACCAGTTTCTTTTAAAATTTTTGATGTAGCTACTAGAAAATGTTTGAATGGCATGAATGACTCTCATATTTCTGTTGGAGAGCACTGTCCTAGAATGAAGAAACAGATATCATTAACTGTGAGTAATACCGTCCCTAACTATTAGTGAAAGACCTATGCTTTCAGAAATGCCTAGAAGATGAAGAGAAAAAAAAGGAAGAGCTGGAAGGTAAGATGCGCTGGTAGGCAGGAAAGCTAAAATTACAAAAATGGGACAATTCACCAACTTCACATTTTAACTTAATAATGAAGTAAACAGAAATACTAGTTTCAGATTTGTTTTGCCAATTATTCCTTAAGAATTTTTGCTCAGTATGCAGAATTCTTATTATTTTCTTTGCCATGCAAGACTGGCACCCAAGAATAATAATCAGAGAATCAAGGAGTACATAAGTGAGAACAATTTTCTTTACATAGTAAGATATAGGCAATGTTCCATACATTCAATTTCATAATTAATATTGTCATTAAAAATTGTGCTTAAGATGTAACGTCCTCATAATTCTCCAATTTTATATAACAGTCATGTAATCAGGACACACTGAGGGAGGCTAAAAAGTTGACAGGAGGGCCAGTGAACCAAAAGATACAGTAAACCAATCTAAATATGTGTTAAAATCAAGAAAATCCCCTTTTTCTTCTTATTCCATGCCTTCCCTTCTCTTTTTTACTGTTTCTTTTTTTTAATTTTTAAAATATTTATTTATTTTTGAGAGAGACAGAGCATGAGTGGGGGAGGGGCAGAGAGAGAGGGAGACACAGAATCCAAAGCAGGGTCCAGGCTCTGAGCTGTCAGCACAGAAGTCAACACAGGGCTTGAATCCATGAACCGTAAGATCATGACCTGAGCTGAATTTAGAAGCCTAACTGACTGAGCCACCCAGGCACCCTCTTATTTACTATTTCTATTTCTTCCTTTCCCTTCCTGAGCAATCTAGTCTTAAAGCCAGTAGGTAGGGCTAAGCAAGATAGTAGTCTGCACTAAATGGAAGAATCATGAGAAATGAAAGTGGATGTCAAAGCCTGGGGACGGGGAGGGTTGAAGAAGACATGTACGTAGAAGAAAAATGGGAGTGAGGAATGGAAGTCCCAGCGAAGTGAGAAGGGCAGTCCAGTATAGAATATTGGACCTAAGTGAGGTAAGACTGGTATCCGCATGGGGGTGGAACAGGCAACCTTTGCAGAGTGCCAGAGCCTAGAGTAGGTGAAAAGTCTCTGTGCTGTGAAATGATTTGGGACAGCGTACAGAGCATGAGCAGAAGGAACATTCTGCACAGGTGGGTGGTGGTTGAGGCTAGTCACAGAGTGTCGCAGGTGAAGTAGGGTGGAAACAACATAGACATAGGAGGAGTGTGGTGTCTATGGGGAGATTAGATAAATAAATAAATATGTTCATTTTAATGGATGCCAGTTATCAGAGAATGGAGTTATAAGCATGGAGGAGAGTAAAGGAATAAAGAAGAGTGATGTTTAATTAAATTTGAAATTATTAATGGAAACTGAGACCTTCTATAAATCTGCCTTGCAGGTTTTGATTTACATGCCATTCTTTTCCCTCAGGAAACTAGAGATTGTTAAAGAAATGACTAAATTCAAGGATAGAGCAACCAAGCTTGGAGATGAGTCAGACACCACTTATAACAAAAAGGAAGAATTCAAAAAATAATATCTTCAGGATACAGAAGCCAGCTAGTTCTGGGACAATTTAAGCGTATAATGGATTATGATCCATTGAATGAAATGGAGAACCAATAACTCCAGAAAATAAAGATAGATAAGGGCATAAATTTAAAGTTTGGCAAGCAAAAGTATTGATGTAACTTTAAAACAACTCCACACAAAATATAAATTTTGTGTTAAATTAAAAATTTTTAAAAAGGGCAAAATAATAATATTTTTGAGACTAGATGCCTGGCAGTTATCACCCTTATAAAGATATCAAACATCATTAGTAATGAGACAAATTAAAATCTTGTGCCCATTATAGACTACGATGAGAAAAACACAGTATCACTTCTGCAATGACCCGCCAAAGAAGTATAACCAGAGGAAGCATTAGATAAAATCAGCTGAGAAACATTCTATAAAACAGTTGACCTCTAACCTTCAAAAGTATCAAGATCGTGAAACTTAAGGGAAGACTCTGGAACTGTTCCATTTCGAAAATAACTGAAGGTACATAACAAGTAAGTGGAATATATGTTTTAAGAATAGATTTCTGTGATCTAAAGGGCATTCAGGGGCCAATGTTCACATTATTTTGGGTCTGAGGATTAGATTATTAATTATTAATTTCTATTAATTTCCTGATTCTAGTGTTTTGTCGATAGGTAAGAGATCTGAAGTACTGAGGTGTATGGGGATGATGTGACTTCATGTTCTCAACTTGCTGATAAGTAGTTCGTGAAAAACTAGAAGTTTTTGTTTTTTACTATTTTTGCAACTTTTTTATGTATTTTAGGGGGTTTTCATATAAAATTAAAAAGAAAACTCAAGAGGATAGAGTATATATTTAAAAATCTCTGGTCCATTGGATGAATGGTTTTCAAATATTTCCTTTCTAGATTCTACTTGTTTTGTTTTTTCAAATAAGTAGGAGCCAAGCTCATAAGCTAAGAGAGGATAGGTGAGGGATTTTGGATGTTTGAAAAGTAAAGAGAACTTTGAAGTATCCATCTCAGAGACTATGAAACAGAAGAGGGTGGGGGTTTATAGTGGACAATATTAACAGCCCATTTGAGGATAGAAGTCACAAATGTAAAATGAGGACAGAATTTTTTGTTCTATTATATTCATCTGCAAAGGTGTAGGCTAGAATAGGAAGAATATTTGCCTTAATTTGGATCGTGGTTTTTCTAGGGGAATGTGAGAAAGAGAAAGAAAAGACAGTTAAAGATATGTGCAAGAGGCTTATAATGATTGTGGTAATATAAGCCGCTGTCGGTCATAAACATGATGTACATTACTGAAGACAAGTGTGAAAGATGTTCTTTTCCTGACTCAGCCTTATTAATGCACGTGTTCCTGAAATCCTTCTACTCCTAATTGGAGAAAAATATAGCCTGGGTTTTTTTTAAAAGATAGAGTGCCATATCCTCCCTGTATTACGCTAGGTATGTTTCTATCACTAATGTTACAGCATTATTTCATAATTATCACTTGGGTTTTGTCTCCCAAAAACACTGAGAGGTTCTAAAAGTTGAGAGTCTTTTTATTTTTTTTAAGTGCTCAACAGAGAGGGGTGTCTGAGTGGCTCAGTTGGTTAAGCATCCAACTCTTGGTTTCAGCTCAGGTTATGTATTATCTCATGGTTCTCGAGTTTGAGCCCAGTATCAAGCCCCGCATTAACTGTACGGAACCTGCTTGGGATTCTCTCTTTCCCTCTCTTTCCACCCCTCCCTAGCCTGTGCATGCTCTATCTCTCAAAATAAATAAGTAAAAAAAAAAAAAAGTGCACAGCACAGAGCCTGAAACATAGTAAACTAACCTATCAGTCTTATAAGAAATTATTTATTTTTTTGGAACAAAATCACCACCTTGCGGCAAACAGAATACTGTCAATGTAGATTTTAAAGGTGTCATTGTAGGGGCACCTGGATGGCTCACTCAGTTAAGCGGCCAACTTCGGCTCAGGCCATGATCTTGCGGTTCACCTAGTTTGAGCCCCGCGTCAGGCTCTCTGTGCTGACAGCTTAGAGCCTGGAGCCTGCTTCAGATTCTGTGTTTCCGTCTCTCTCTGCCCCTCCTTTGCTCTGTCTCTCTCTCTCTGTCAAAAATAAATTTTAAAAAACTTTAAAAAATTTGTAAAACTAAAGGTGTCATTGTATCTTAGTAATTATTAATGTTTTCTTGTCTTTGGACTCTGAACTAGATATGATTAAGTAGAAAATAGTGTCTTCCCTGAAGGTACTAAATTTTCACATCTTTGCTTTAGTCTTTGTCTACATAATTTAAATGTTTGGTTATCTTTAATTGCATTTTGTTTGTTTCAAGGGTAAAAAATTTCATATTTGCATAAGAGAGGAAGGTGTTTATTTCAAAAGCATGGAGAAGTTTCCCAAGACCCACATACAAAAAGTAACATAAGATTAGACTTCTTGAGAACTGAAAAGTTATCAGGAACACAGACCTGGTCTCCATCTCTCAGGGTCAGATATTACTTTCTGCCCCTCTTTTTATTTTCTCTCTCTGCATAGCTTTCATCTGATCCCTCAACTTGAACATGTTTCACAATGACCAGCCTTGGCCCATTTCTACATAATCATTTGTTTTAAATCCTCCAGCTAACTGACAGAATCTCTGTATGCCAGTACTAAAATGCAGACAGTCTTTTCTCAACAGGCCTGCCTATGGATGGGCTACGTGTCTGATCATTTTTCCTCTCATGGTTCAATCAGTTGTGGTAACAACATAGGTCAGTGATTTCACCCAGAGAGAACCTGTGGACAGGTCTATCTATCAGTGGTCTCCCAAACAGAGAAGCCAGATAACTAAGAAGATAGCAGATAAGGGATAGACTATAAGAATTGAACCTTACACAATTGTGAAAGAAATAATGTCCAGAAAGGAGAGTCAGAGGATCAGAGAAAAGTCACTCTCAGCCTCCAGAAGAATTCCAGCATTATGTTTCGGAGTATCATGGAAATGCCATTTTGGTCCTAGTGGTCTGGGGACGAGCACATCTATAAAAGGAATCTCTATCAGAAGCACATTTCCTTAAATTTTGTCTTAGTGTTTTGTTCCTGATAATATATTTACTAACTTTTGTGATTTGGCCTGACATTTCTCCCAGTAAGGATGCTAACCTGACAAACTTGATGTTAAAATTCACAAATGATCCCATTTGATCCAGTGTAACATCTAGGAGCTGCATTATATTCAAGTCTAAGTCCTCCATGGTTTGTGTTTATACATCACTTTCACCCCTGAAATTTCTTAGGAATCTGTAGAAACTGTGAGTGTTTTGCTTAGTCTTTTTCAATATTAAAGGAGATTGTTATCCTGCATTATGAGTTTAAGAATATCTATAGGCAGGTGCCCGGAGTCTCTGGAGATTGAGTCAACCATCATCGGCAGGCCTACGATTGCCACTGTAGAACGTGCTGGCTATTAAGTGGAATTTGTTTTGTTTTTTCAAAACAAGATCTTCATGAGTAGTGAATTTTCTGAAGTGTATGGGAAAAAATGTTATGGGGGATGAGAGTTTAGCTATAAATGTTTATGAGTGGATTTAAAAGTTTTCCAACCAGAGAACACAGAAAACCAAAAAAGGGTAAAAATCAATTATATTTTATTGCTACTTATAAAGTTTTAGAAAGTAAACTGAAGTCTTAGGGGAGGGGGAGAAAGTCCCTAGAGGTTAAGTGTCCTCCTCCTAGCCCCATAAGTACTGAATTTGCTGTATTTGAAAAGGGGAAGTGGGGGGGGGGGGTTGGGTGGCTCAATCAATTAAGCATCCAACTTTAGACCAAGTCATGATCTTGTGGTTCATGAGTTTGAGCCTGGAGCCGGGCTCTGTGCTAACAGCTCATCAGAGCTTGGAGCCTGCTTCAAATTCTGTGTCTCCCTCTCTCTGCTCCTACCCCACTCATACTCAGTGTCTCTCTCTCTCTCTCTCTCTCTCTCTCTTTTCTCTCTCTCTCTCTGTAAAATAAATTAAAAAAACATCAAAAAAAAAAGAAAGAAAGAAAGAAAAGAGGAAGGTGGAATTAGACAACAGATATTTGGCAGGTTGGCAATCTGTAGTAAGAAGAAATACTTCCTTTAAGCACAAATAAGTCATGCTCTGGCATAAGCAGTCTTAGTTTCAGAAATTACAATTTTTCCTAAAGATCTGTTCATAGATTTGAGAAGGTTGTCTTCTAATCCCATCACACATATACCTAGGTCAAGTCCTTTAACAGATAGTTTATAGGAAGCTCATCTCTTTGCCATTTTCAATTTACTTTTCTGGAATATGAATTGAAAGCAGACATGTACTACTGGCCCATGCTTAGGTTCAGCACTGAGTATAAACTAGAGGAAAAAGAGAATCACATGAATGGTATCTCTGTTTAGTCATGAGATGCTTTTGGATATTTATCATCAAGCCTATGGCCATAAAATGTGAAAGTGTCTGAGAAAACATGTTGACTTAAAAAATATAGAGCACTGATTAGAGTCAGCAATATTTGTCATACCAAAGGGCTGTTCTAAATAATGTGAATTCACGATTGCTTCACTTTTGGTTTTGTGGAGGGAAACTTTATTAATTATAAGGGTAAGGGAATATAAAGAATTAAACAATTATAGTAAACATAAAGAGGTAGAGAAGTACATAGAAGAACAAAAAATGCTTAATATATTAAATTGGGTACTCACATATTCAACAGTCTGCCTGGGAAAGCCCCAAGATGAACAGACTGGTTGGAGTCCTGAATGAGGGTCCTGGGTACAATGTCCTCCCCTCAGGTGAGACTTCCACCTAGATATTCCCTCCAGGACAATATATATTACCTATGTGTGGTTTATGGTTAGTCATTAAGTTTGCCTAAGTACAGTCCCACACAATCTATTTTTTCTGTTTCTCTTGCCCTATCTCATAATCTTAGGAGCCTGGATGTCTGCCCTTCCCTCCCTGATCCATTCCAGGGGCCCAGCCTGGTCTGGGTCAAGGAGGAAGGTGAGGCACATTAATCCCTCTTGGCTTCAGGAACAGAAAGGCTAGTTTTGATCCTAAGGCCAGATACCAACTAAGCCCCCATGATTGTGTATGTGTGGCTCTAGGCAGAAATGCATGACAAGTCACACAATTTCTATACAGAACAGGGATTTATATGGGCTGAAGAATATATCTGTAAAATCTATCATATCCCCTTGGTGTATGCCATGTAAGTACAACCTGCCAGAAGTTGGCATCAAAGGAAAGTACGTGGCTGCCCTCAAAATGACTCTTGTGTCATAATATGATTTTACCTTAACTTATAGTATTTGAAATTACCTGTCAGCTGTAACAAATTATTGCCCTGCGAGTTGTGGGTGGCCTACTCATAGAGAGACTCTCAGTCACAGCCACACCAGATCACGAATGCTTTTCTCAGGACAATCATCTGCCTCACGCCTACTTTCACTCACCTGCAGAATCCTTGTCGACCAGCGTGTCCTGAGGTCCCACTTTTATCCCAGCCCTTCAGTCCTTCTCCTGACCTGATTGATGATTGCTCAGGTCTATCAATAGCTGCATCATCTAAGTGGAGTCTCATCATCTAGTGCCGATGTTTCAGTAGTACCCCTAGACATCACTTCTCCTCCCAAATTGCTAGTAATAATTTTACTGTAACTTAATCTACATGGAAATGATTTTGAACTGGAAAATATATTCCATTAATCCCAAACTAAATGTGCCTTCTCAATTCAACTTTTCTTTAATCAGATTACCAAAATGCTAGTTGTCACTCTAAATTCACTGACGGGTTGAGGAATATGATGAAGTAGAGGTAGAAATAAAAATACAAAACATAGCTGTGGTTATATTTTCTTATTTTGCTATTTTTTTTAGAAACATATAATCATATAAATTAATGTCCTTTGGAGAGGCATTATGTAATAGAGGGGCCTTGGATCTTTAATTCCCACTAGCTTCCCAGGATATCTGCTGGTGACTGTTAACCCCAGTACCTAGAGTTTATGGCATGGAGTAGATCCATAAAACTTACCTGTTAAATGCATAGATTAATATATTAAAATGCAGAAAAAAGAGATGTAAGATTGAGTATTTGAATGACTGCTACTAGAATCCAGGTCCCCTTCCTCTGAAGATAGAGGACTCCTCTGGTCTTCTATGGTGAACTGCAGGTGAATTTTTTTTCTTCTTCAAATATGATTATCCATGAGCAGAGGTGCCTGGATGGCTCAGTCGGTTAAGTGTCCGACTTCCACTCAGGTCGTGATCTTGCAGTTGGTGAATTTAAGTCCTATATTGGGCTCTGTCCTGACAGCTCCAAGCCTGGAGCTTGCTTGGGATTCTGTGTCTCTGTTTCTTTCTGCCTGTCCCCTGCTCCCACTCTATCTCTCTCAAAAATAAATAAACATTAAAAAAAAGAAATGCATATCCCTGAGCAAGTCTAGACTCCTAATGTAGGCCTTAATATTCTAGAGACATGATCTCATAATCATCATGACTATCACCTGTATCTTCACCATCTCTAGCCTCACAATTCAGCTAGTAATAGACAAAATTCCTCTTATTATCATGCCAAGAAACTTGGCCCCACAAGTCCCTCCTTCCAAAACACGTTATAGTTTACTTTTCTTTCATGTAAAAAGACCCATTTAAAGTGTTTCCTTTAGTCATCACACACACAAAGGAGCAGTCCCTCTGGTGCCAGTACCTTCCTCTAGCAAAGGGCTACAGTTCACCTGGCAGAGAGTAGGAAAACAGCAAAGGAACTTAAAAATGCCAGAAATAGGAGCTACCAGTTTCAAAGTACTCCACTCATCAGTGATAAAAGATGAAGTGAGATGGATGTCCAAAGGGAACTGCAGATGGTAGCGGAGTCAGAGAAGAGGTTATCTACTTACACGTTGGAATCAGAAATTTGGTGATTGGAACTACACCTATGAGTGTAGGCCTCCATAAATGAATGGAAAAACACAGTGGAAAGAAAGATTGAAGCCAAATCCCCAAAGTTTCAAACATCACTCTAACAAAATTTGTTTAGGTGAGGGAGGAAAAGTTATTTTCACTCGACCCTTCTAGGTTCTGGACTAAGAGTTTTTTATAATTAATTGACAAGAGTTTCTAGAGCTTCTAGAACTTTATCTTCTTTCTCCTAGTACAAAGATGGAGATACTGACTTTGATCAAAAAGGAATCAGTAGAGTAGGTACTTGATTGAACATGTTAGCACTGATGTTATTAGATGGAAACAGATCATGCCCATATTTATGTGCACTTCCACTTTTCGTACTCTCTCAGAACTTATTCTTACATTTCTACCTTGCCTAGTAATACTTCTGAGAGTCTCTTTGGCTTGTTTTTGCATTGTAAGTATAGTACAGTTCTTAGAATCAAGGACCACAACTGGTAGACTTCAAGGTACATTACAGGAGTTAAACTTGGTTTAGTTTGCCAACAATTTTTTTAAAGCCGATTTCCTTTTCAAATGAGCATGTATAATATTACCATGCATAAATTTGAATAAAATGTGAAGCCTTGAGAAAGAGTCATGGAGATTAGCGATTTTATTTAGTGACAGTTGAAGGTCACAGAATGCCCAGTTCAATTATAATAACGTTTGTCTACTCAAAATCTTGATAGATAGCTCTGGGAACTTAGAATTTTCCTGGGAAAAAAATTATTTTTCTCTCTTTCAAAGAATAGAAAGCAAAAGCCAGTAAACATTTAGGCCTTCTGCCAAAAGAAAATTATCTATGCCTAGAATGGACAAATTCCCAGCACATGAAGGTTTTTTTTCCCCTCATTTCCATGGCATAGTCACGTCTTATTCCAAGAGTTTCTGGCAGTTGCTAGAAAATTGTTGGACCACTAAGCATGTCATTAAGACCACCTTCTCCCTTAAAAACAATGGGACATCAAAGTCTTGATTGTTGTTGTTCCCATGTAGAAAAATTTCTCATGACATCCAAAGGCTAAGTATAAATTATTCAAAAGAAATAGGATGAAATAAGTGAATACCTATTGCATTGTTGCTAATGTGAGATAGGGAGTGTGCTAAGTGATTCACATTCTCACTACTTAAGACAATCTATTGGTTTCTATTTACTGTCTTGACTCTGTAAATGAGGAAATTGAATCATAGAAGCTATGACATTTATCCAGTTATAAAGCTGCTAAGTGAAGCAAAGCGAAGCAAAGCTTTGGATTTGTGTTGGTAGTATTAATGAGGGAGTGTGGGACAAGCTGAGGGCAAAACATAGGCTGGCACCTGCCCCCACCCAGGTGGAATATGCATGATACTCCTCAGACGTTCCTGGCTCCCGAAGAACAAAGGACAGGGGTTTAAGTGCTTGCCATAGTAGAGTGGGAAACTAAGGAAAATGAAAATTTAAATTCCGTTACTGCCTATATCCCACTGACAAGTCCTTGAAACCAGCACAGTGGCTTCCCTCTAGGAGCTCAGCTGCCTCCGTGATGACACTTTGCTAGAGGCAAAAGAGAACCTTAGCTTAACATTATCCCAACCTCAAGAATCTTGTAAGTCTACTTCCTTTATCTCAACTGCCCCAAGATATATGCTGACAATCATACTTCAAGTTTATGGCCCCCCAGTATGCATCTGAGTGGTCTCAAGACTTAGGTTTTATTAAAAGGTAATAAATGGTATTTCCCTGGCAACAGCTAGCTCTCAAGGTCCTGGAAACCTTGCTTCCAAAATTCCATCCCTGACCCCCTTACTCCATTCCTGACCCCCTTCCAACCTGAGGGTATGTAATGAATTGCCCATCACAACCCCATGTAGCTCTTCCTGCTTAAGGGTCCTGTCCCCACACTTTAATAAAATCACCATTTTTGAAGCAAAAATGTCTTAAGGAATTCTTCCTTGGCCATTGGTTCTAGACCACCCCACCATCACCCCAAAACTTCATCTGTATTGTATAGTATTAATGCTTCTATTGTAAGGACAGTTTGGAAATTAACATCTATTGAATACTTCCCAAGATGGAACTTTAAATTTAAATATTGCAATAGAAAGAAGAGATGTTACAGTAAGTCTGCTCTCTAGTCTGCTAAAAGGTAGATGAAATAGCATAGTTTGTTCAGGTTAATACCTCCATTGAAGTCTACTTACCTTATTACATTTCTCAGAATCTAATGCCTTTACAGTGACTTCAAGAGTATGTTCTGAGTTCTCATTGTTTTCACCAACAGTGCACTAGTCTACACCACCATCTCTGCCTGTAACATTGCAAATGCCTCCTGAATTGGCATTTTCAACTTCCACCCTAGAGCCTCTAGACTCAGTTTCCCAAAAGCAGCAAAGGCAAGGTTTTGAAAATATAAATAAAACTCAAATCCTGTTGTATCCTGCTCAGGATCCTCCAAAATTGTTCTGCCAAACTTTGTTTTGATTCCTGGCTCTCTCCCTGGCCTCATTCTTCACCCCGTTTCCTGTCCTTTATTGTGTGACAGCTGTACTAGCCCTGCTAAAGTTCAAGTCAGGCAAAGTACACTTTTGCCTCAGACCTTTTTTTGTTTGTTTGTTTGTTTCTGGAATGCTTTCTCCTTGATTTGGATTTTTTTTTTTTTTCACGTAGGTCTCTACAGAAAGCCTGACTGTGATTATACTATGGGGAAAAAAAGCACACCTGAGTCTTAGTCTCTATCTCTTCTCTCTGCTTGATTTATCTTTATAGCTCTTGTTACTGTTTGAAATTGCATTATACCCCTATTTAATGTCTGCTTCTCCAGCAGGATGTAAGGTGTTTGTAAATATACATCTGTTTTGTTTACTGCTATATCATCAGTGTCTATGACAGTGTCAGGTACATAACAAGCTCTTATTTCTTTCTTGTGTGAATAAATGAGTGGATAAATGAAAGAGGAAAGCAGTCCTATACCACATTCCTCATTTGATTTCACAAGCATTCTGAATATTACAGAGAGTACTGTATGGGTTTATATCTGTTGCTGTTATGTAATAGCCATGTGCTTTAATTCAAGAGACCTTGGCAAATTGAGGACTTAATGTATGTATTCACTTTGATGGAGAGACTCCACTCTCCTGTTGTCTCTGAGCAAATGATGGGAGGCTGGGAGGTTGCCAGCAGTGACAGCTTAAGGCAGCCTAAGAGAACCACAGAGAAACATAGCAAAAACCTGATGACACTAGACCTCCCTATAACTAGTGAACCAACCCACCTATCTCTGCTTTTTTAGATACATTTATAATTTTTGAGTACTAAAGCCATTGGGATTTTTAGAACTTTGAATCAAAAGCAGCTTAGCTAATACAAGTTCCCAACATGTCTGACTATTTAGTAAATACAACTCTTCATAGAACTCTCTTTATGTTACCTGTACATATTAGATTTTGTTTCTTTCATAGTTTATTGTCAAGTTGGATTCCATATAATACCCAGTGCTTATCCTAACAAGTGCCTTCCTCCATGCCCATCATCCCCTTTCCCCTCCCCCACTCCCATCAGCCCTCAGTTTGTTCTCAGCATTCAAGAGTCTCTCATGGTTTGCCTCCCTCCCTCTCCCCCAACTATTTTCCCCCTTTTTCTCCCCCATGGTCCTCCGTTAGATTTTTAAGAAAAGGAATAAACAATGATTAACCTGTATCTTCATCAAAGTTATTTTTTTAAAGCATTTGTGGACTTACTGAGAAACTAGATCATTGGCTGGATTTTTATTGTCATTGTTCTTACACTTTTGTTTTCTCTATTTATTGCATATATTTTTAGTTTGTTTCAAGGAATTCCAGTTCTAAGAGATTTTGCTATCTTTGAAGTGTGATTGTCATCACATACTAACTTGATCTCTGATTTTGCATGAGAAATAAGATTGGTATTTCTAAAATAAACATAAATCCAACTGATTTTTTAAAAAAATAAACAGCATAAGCTACAATAGCAAGCAAAATTTAGACATTGTATAAAAATAAGAGAAGGTGAAACAAATCCATAAATACATACAATGGGTATCTTGAGGGGCCATATGCAAAAGAATAATATATATGCATATATATTATATATTATTTATATGTGCAATAACAAGAGATATTCATGTGAAGTTAATGTCAAATCAGCTTTTTTATTGGCTTGAATTATCTCTGAGGGTCAAACAAGTTATATTGTACAATTTTATGAAAAAAGGAAAGGAAGATTTATTCTTATAGAAAAATGACATAAAACAAAAAATAAGGGAAATAATATGTGTAGGGAGAAAAATAGAAGAAAAATAAAATTCCATTTAGGGCTGTGTAGTGCAAGAATTGGTGATGGTATTATATTTATACTCATATGCTTGACAAGTGCAAAGGAAAGGTGCATACATTGTCATCCAAGGTCATGGACTGGCCCAGGGAGTGATTCTATTTTGAAGCTAGAATCTCCCTTTCATGAAAGTTTGATGCTATTTTAGTAACTCATGTTAGTGTTAACCTGTCCGAACTTTTAAAAACAATTATAATGAAAACACATTTGTGTGTTATTAGGTGTAATATTGCTGACAGCCTTTATAAATGAATTTAGTTTTCTCACATAGTGTTCTGTGGTAAACTGAGTTTCCCAGAATGCTAATAACTGTTCAACAACAACAACAACAACGACGACAAAGGAGTGGATCTCTTTTTAAATGCATGTATTAGAGAAATACTAAATTAGTGTTAATCCAGATCTTCCCAGAAAAACATATCAGAGACTTTAACATTCAAATGGGCATTGTATATACATCCTTTTGGCACTTATTTTCAAATTTATGGGAACACTTTTAACATACGAAGAAATTAGTATCCTAAGGAGCGTAGTATTGAATTTACTTCTGTAAGTATTTTAAAATAATACAGGATAGATGGACCATTCTAGGGCATTTTCATCATATTTTTAAGAAAAACAATTTACTCTGTGAACTTGAGGGCACTACTCTCTCTCCTCTCCTCTTCCTCCTACACCAATGACTTTTGACATCCACTTTCACACCAGCATCTGTGATTGTACATTAATATGTTGATGGCAATCTGGAAATCCCATTTCCCCTTATAAATATGTGTAGCCTTATTATAAAAGATCTTCAAATGATCTTTTTTTTAGTAATATTGAACCTGAGAACCTTTATGCAGTTCAGGGTGTCAGCAGCCAATATTTCTGACTGCCATGAAGGTTCAAGGGAAAACAAAAATTTATGAGACAGTATAAACTCTAAGTTTCTTATCAGAGATGACTGTTGGAGATAGTCTTAGATCTGGCATACCTGACCATAGCTAGTGTTTTTACTTCTTAATTGACCAACACTCTAGATGATTTTAGTCTTACAAGACCTTTGGTTGGATTAAATAAACTGCCTAGCATTCATCACAGTGGTTTCAATGTAATTTAAAAAATAAAGGCACGTGTTCAGGACCAGTAAAAATAAAGACTTGGAATAGAAACAAAAAACTACACGGACTGGAATTCTATACTACCAAAGTGCTAACAAATTCTGTATTGCTTTGCTTATCTGAAGGACTAAGTAGTTCTGAAGGGCTTTCTCAAATACTTAAAAGTGGTGAATATTTACATGTTCCTTGCTGAAAAATATTAAGACAAAATAGTGATTATTTGAAAAAGAAGGAAATAGTCAATCAATAAATGTGATTGCCAAAACTTTTCAATTGTTTTAATCCTTTTCAGGTGAATGAAGCAACTGATTTTTGTCATAATGTGGGGCCATTGGCAAATTTCACACAGAGAGTCCTCCAGCAGTTCATAGATCCTTTTATTTATTTGTAGTCTGGGATTTCCTGGTAATAGCTGAGAAAGTGCTCAAGTTCATTATGCATAGAAGGATTTAGTATCACTCAAAATATCTTGAACAGAGAAAACTTATATTTTCTATCTGCCTAATCTTGCCTGTTCCTTGATGCTTGCTAACCCTCCCTGATACTCCCAATTCTCTCCCACACTCCTTCATTCTCTTCATTTATTTTCTCACCCACTTACACCAGAATATTTTGTGTTATCTCATAATTAGTCCTTTAATTGTTTCTGGCATTGCCAAGAGTAGACATCTGCAACGAAAACATAAATCTGGCTTCTTAATATTGATTGCCTCTCCTATACAGCATAATTCTGGTGTGTGCAGATTCTAGAATACCTCTTTCCCATGAGGTAAGACAAAGTGGAGAAAAGAAATATAGATCCCTATTTGGGCAAAGAGCCTTCTAATATACATTTTCATCATCTTCCTTAGTAACTGAATTTAGCTGAATGATCTATCTGTTTTAGTCATTTCCTTTCAGCTTCTGTGGCCATACAACTATGTTTTGGTGAATGAAATGAGAATTAAATTGCCAAAAAGGATTTAGGGCTCATTCTTTGGAGGAGAGGGAGGCTACTTACATTAGTCTTTATAGTGAATGTGATGCTGATGTTAAGATGTTATGGCTGGAGCTGCAGTGTTCATCTTAAGTAGGTGGGGAATCTTGCGGATAAAAACAATCAACAGTTGTCCAGAAAGATAAAAGTAGTTGAGGTTCTTTAGGATTTAATGAAGCATTAGGTAAAAACCAGGAGTGCCTGTCTTTTGACTTATTTTATGCAAGAGAAAAAAATATTGACTATTTAAAGGGGGTCTTTTTTACTAGAAGCCAAGTACTTATCTGATGTAAATATTTTACTACATGTTTACTTAGCATCCACCCTGCGCTCTAAACTCTACTATGTTTTTCAACTCTTTTGATGGTAACTCAGTAAGAATATGATTTACATAATAACCTAGTATTCACACATACATTTCTTCTTATGTAATAAAAAAACGTTTAAGAAACAATATTGTTATGTTCCGTATATGTTCACTATATCCAATATCTCTATTTTAATATATGTGATATTTGCAAATAGGCTTGGGTTAATCATGCCAAGAGGAACATAAAGGGAATACAGAGATGGAGAAATGCTAATGCTGATTTGATCAAAGAAATGTATGCTGCATGTAGAAAGAATGGTAAAGAATCAAACAATATAATAATTGCCACATGCCTGGCAAAGTGTTCCGTGATTTGCATAAATTGAGCTCATTTGAGTTTTGTAGAAAATGTTGTGAGTTAAAATTTTATAATTTATTTAGTGGATAATTACAATTGTTTGAAGCAAAAGAACTTTCCCTAAATCATATAGTTAGTGGGTGCTAGAGCCAGGATTCATACCTAGGTTTGTCTGCCAAGTTCATTACTTTATTCGATTCTTCTAGAATTCAATATGTGAGTTTTCTTACTCTGATTTTTTTTTAACTGTAACAGTGATTATTAGTTTGTTCCATTTTCACTTAAATGATGCCTTTAGAATTGTGAGGACTTAAGAAAAAGGGTAAATAAGAGCAAAGAAAAACATTTTATTCATTTCTGCTGAAAAATACTGCCCAAATAAGGTCATTGATGGACTAAATCAAAAACTCTCTTTGTTCAGTGGATTCACTTTATGTCTTGGGAAGAACCATGTTGTCTCTTCCATATTCCTGAGCATTGCTGTGGGATTTCATTGATCAGAACTTCATTTATTTCTTTCTCTTCTTCTTCACCTGATCCTTCTGGAAGTCATGGTATTCAGTGCCAAATCAATTATTGTTGAAACGGGAATTGGAGTCATGAAGACATTCTAAACAAGGATGCTACCTTGTGCAAATTATTTAACTTCAGTTTCCTTGCCTGTAAGATCGTGGTTTACATGCACACCTGGCAGTAATGGATTTAAGATGGTATATGTAAGCAGCAAGCCAGGAATGAACAGTAATAGTGTGACATGTACAGGCTTCAGGACACACAGATCTAGCTTCATATCCTGGCTCTTTCATTACTATCTGAATAAACTGGTAATGTTACTTAATTTCTCTGAGCCTCTCTTTTCTCCCTGTAAACATTAAAAATACTCCTTTTGTGTGCGCCTGGGTGGCTTAGTTAGTTGGTTAAGCGTCCGACTTTCGCTTAGGTCATGATCTTGTGGTTCGTGGGTTCAAGCCCCACATCGGGCTCTGTGCTGACTGCCAGCTCAGAGCCTGGAGCCAATTTCAGAGTCTGTATCTCCCTCTCTCTCTGACCCTCCCCTGCTCACGCTGTCTCTCTCTCTCTCTCCTAGAAATAAATAAAAAATATTTTTAAAAAAATACTCCTTTTGTGATAGCTGTGAGGTTATAAATACATAATTCATTTGAAATGCTTATTGTAAGACATGTTACATCGATACCCTCAGACGTTAGCACTTCTCATCATTCCTCAATGGATTAATAATGAGTTCATATATGAAATAGAAACCCCCAAATTTTTGCAGGCAGGTTTTTAGAACCCTTCAGGGAACACCTATCCAATTAGTGCAATGAATCTTCCATTTGAAAGAAGTATCAAACTTTACATAACAATATAAATGCCACTTACATAATCCTATAGTGCTAGTTCTGGGGGATGTGAGTAACTTCAAAGAAAAAAGTGGATTAAAAATGATGAAAGATTAAAGCATATACAAACTTTTGAAGTGTATTTCCTGTTCTGATACTTGAATAATTAGCAAACATATCCAGTATTAAACTGAATACAGAAGTTTTCCCACCATTTGACTTAATGTGATTTAGATCATAAACTGATTCTTTATTAAATTGGAAGCAAAAGTTGAAAAATTCCATCTGCTACATAAAGTATTCTTTATTTGGAGATTCCTTCTTATGAACTTTTTTAATATATTGGAAGTTACTTTAATTAAATCTTTGTAAAGATTAGATGATTTTTTTAAGCTGCCACGGCTTAAAAGAATATTGTTCAAGATTAATCTGTATTTCTCTAGGACATACGTAGACACACGAACAATAAATAAACATTAAGATTTTGAAGTTATTTGAAACACAACAAACCAGGTTAATACAGTCCATTGCTTTCCCAATTTAACAGATACCCTATCTGATTAATGCTGTTACCTAAAAGCCACTGAATAATTCTGTTTTTGAGGCACATTTTACCATCTGGATTAGTCCTTTTGTACTGGCACCTTAATTTCAATCTATAACCAGTGGTGTTGTAATTGGTAAGTTTGGAATTCATTGTGAGATATAGAAAAACTTCAAAAAGGGCTCGAAGCCTTATGTAGAAAGAGTCCTCATGTCATTTTATTTGCTGTAGGGCTAAGAAGTGAAACGGTCTCAGCAACTTTGCAAAGCAACTTCTGACCTGACTGAGATTTCAGACACGGATGGTTGGTTGATGTTTACTCTATAGGACATATTTGCTATTGGTGAGGTAGTCTCCATAAATCCAAAAGGAATCAATCAGCATTTCCACACAACGCTATATCGATACTCTAAATCAAATTTCCTGTTATAATTGGTTGGTGGAAATCCACTCATCCCTTTCTTTCATCATTTGATCCAATTGATCTAAAAACATCAGATCATTAATGACTCAGCTGTCATTTTGAAATAACTGAGAGCACTATTATTTGGATACATTTCTAAAATCATATTTATGCAACTGGATTTTATACAGTATTGGAAATGATTGCTCATAACTGCAAAATTGCGTTTCTGTCACCAATTTAAAACAATATCCAAAATATCATTGCTCTGAAACTACTAGGTTAATCAATAAATATAAATTAATCATCAATAAATTGTCTACCCATATATCTTATTTTGGGGTGCAGAAATTGAGAGACCTGGCTAGTCACAAGAAACTTAAAACAAGCAAAAATCCCCTTTGCATAAGTCTATCAGGATTGTCAGGCTTCATTTTAGAGATATTAATTATAAAATTCTTTGCAAAAATACATAGTTTACTATATTTTTGCTCATTTTGAGAACAGATTTAAAGAGTTGTGCATGGGGGTGCCTGGGTGGCTCAACTGGTTAAGCCTCTGACTTCTGCTCAGGTCATGATCTCGTGGTTCATGAGTTCGAGCCCATCTCTGCTGTAAGCACAGAGCCTGGAGGCTGTTTTGGATTCTGTGTCTCCCTCTCTTACTCTGCCCTCCCTCCCTTGCTCGCACTCTGTCTCTCTCAAAAATAAGCATGAAAAAATTTAAAAATAAATATTCCATCTAAAGCATTTGATTAAATTTGAGTAAATTAATAATTAAGTTGGTGTTTCTTTTTGTAGTGCTCCCATCCTTCCATACCCATTATCACTATTTTCTCTAATTTTATCTAAAACAAAGATTTATTGAACCCAGGCTAAGGACCAGTGCATGTTTGATTCAGAAAGTACAAACATGAAGATGAAGTAGCCTCTGCTCTCAAGTCCTTCACAGACCAGCAACAAAGATTACACAAATATTAGTAACATCAAGGAAGTGTGACAGGTTCTATGATGGAGATATAATCATGGGTGAGTATGACAGAGAGATAATCATCTCTGCCTAATGAGTAGAGAAAGGCATCTCAGATGCTGTAATCTCTTTTTATCTTTTTCATGTTTATTTATTTATTTCGAGGGGAGGGGAAGGGAAGGAGAGAGGGAGAGAGAGAGAGAGAGAGAATGAATCCCAAGCAGGCTCCACATTGTCAGCACCCCCCTGATGGGGGGCTCTGTTTCACAAATCATGAGATCATGACCTGAGCCACAATCAAGAGTCAGGTGCTTAATCAGCTGAGCCACCCAGTTGCCCCATCAGATGCTGTAATATTTTTTAAATTGAGCTAGAATTTTATGAGCAAGGAAGACAGATAGGATTTCTCAGATACATATGTGCTCTGGAATGGAAAAAGGCAACAGGTTTATTGACCTGATATAAGATTTAGGGCTATGGTATCATAGTACACTACTGTATAAAACTGTAGATCCTGAATCAGAGTGAGAACTTTATTCTGGTTAAGATGTTTAAGTAACTTCCTCCTTCTAGTTTTCTAAGAAAGTTCTTGGGTGAAGGAATGACAATGGACCAGTGGAATTCAAAAGAGATTGAGTTTCATCTGTAATGTTCTTTGATTTCCAATGGAAATTATTATTTTGATAATTAATAACTACTATTATGAATCTTTTTTTCAAAATCATACATCCAACTAAATCGCTGAAAGTAGTTGTCTCAAAATGGTAAAGGTTGTTTGTTGATTCTGAAAGATAAGAATATGAACATTTAACATTTTTTCCTCCTTGAAGTATTTTTTTTATATTTTAAAAATCATCTAAAATTTTTAAAAAATGCTTACTTACAAAGAGAGATTTTATAATTGGAAATGTGAAGGCTATATTGATGAAATTAAGCAAAGGAGCAGTGATACCATGTAGGATGTGAAAGCAGTAATCCAAGTAAAAGGCCATGTGCTTCTGGTGAAAGCAGTGATAGGAGACTGCATTTACAAATTCAATGTTGTGTCACACAAGAAAAGCATCCTACACAGTGCAGTCTTCTCCATCACAGTGAGTGGGAATATCTCTTCATGTAACTAGAGATGTTTTTGTATTAAGATTTGTAGTTAACAAGCACCTGGATGGCCCAGTCAGTTGAGTGTGTGACTTGATTTCAGCTCAGGTCATGATCCTTAGGATCTTGGAATTGAACGCCACATCGCAGGCTCCGTGGTGAGTGTGGAGCCTGCCTAAGATTCTCCCTCTCCCTCTGTCCCTCTCCTCCACTCATACTGTCTCTCTGTAGTCTCTTAAAAAAAAGTGTCATTCAATTTGTTATAGTATAATTGACAATTTTCAATTAATTCCTGGAATTTTGTATGAGCCAATCTAAGACTTTCTCTGAACTCTCCCTATCTGACTAAAGACAAATTCTCCAGAGTCAATTTAATTGTCTTAAGTCCCCTTCCTGAAAATTTCATCAACCAGAGAAGATTGATCCTTATTATAGGAGACTAGACTAGAAGTTGACACCACACCCAGAGAGATTTCCTACTCTCCCCAAAGAGGCCTGCACCTTTCCTTCCCTTTTCCTGTTAAGATGACTTTTACTTCTGAATTCTAATTTTTTTTAAATATTTTACTTATTTCTGAGAGAGACACAGTGTGAGCAGGGGAGGGTCAGAGAGAGAGGGAGACACAGAATCCGAAGCAGGCTCCAGGCTCTGAGCTAGCTGTCAGCACAGAGCCGGACACAGGGCTCAAACCCACGAACCGTGGGACCATGACCTGAGCCGAAGTTGGACACTCAACTGACTGAGCCACCCAGGCGCCCCTACTCCTGAATTCTAAACCAGCTTGGGGAATTACTTATTTTTCTCTGCATGTTCCCATGTATACATGAAGTATACGTGATGATAAACTTCTGCTCTCTTTTTCTGTTATTCATCTGTTATTACATGGGTCTCAGCTAAGAACTCAGCACAGAGAGAAAATTATTTTTGCTTTTCTACACATTCAATCCATGTAATGACCATGGAAGAAAGACAATAGTAGTCTCATTAAATAGATGAAGATGATAAGTACTCAGTACCACTCCCCAGGATCTGGATCTAGGAAATGTCAAAGAGCAGATTTTAATCTAAATATGTGTGGCTCTAAATCCTATAATCAAAATGCAGATATTTTAATTAATCAAAGATTTTTTAATCTTTGATATGTCCAGACCCATTTTTTAGAGCATATATTGTTTTCAATTTTTTTAAGGAGTTTATACTTATATTGGGAGAGATAATCCCTATTATACACAGTTAGGAAACAGAAACACAATTCTGTGTTATATTTTATATAAATACAGTAAATACTTATGATGAGCTGAAGCCACTTGTGTGGGCCCTGTGGTAGATTGGGTGCATGCAAAACTAACAAAAAGTTTGTTTTTTGGATAGTTCTCTTAGTCCATTCAGGCTGCTGTAACATAATACCAGGGACCTTGTGGTTTATAAACATGAAAAGTTTATTACAGTTCTGGAGGCTCGAAGTCCAAGATCAGGGATCCCACATGGTCAAGTGAGAGCCTTCTTTGTGGTCTCATACTTTTTGTATCCTCATGTGGGGAAAGGGACTGGAGACTTGTCTGGAGTCCCTTTTAGTAAGGAACTAAACCATTCATGAGGACTCCACCTTCATGACTTAAATACTTTTCAAAGGCCCCACCTGCTAATACCATCACTTTGGGGGGTTAGGATGTCAACATAAGAAATTTCAGGGCACATCAATATTCATACCATAGCAATAAGGAATAAATATTGGACTTAAAATGCCCCAAATTGAACTCTATTTAACCTCACAAGTATTTTAAATTAACTGTCTATAAACCTCAATTTTTACATCTTCAAAATGGGGGAAATAACACCCACTTCACTGTGTTGTCACCAGGGTTGCATAGGATAATGGGTGGGAAAGAAAGAAGCAAATTCATAGTCTAAATGCAGAAGACATTAGTATAGGCAATGAAATCTGCATTTTATTTGAATGCCAAATTCCAGTCATGTTAAAGTAGATAAAATCTTTAACCCAACTGTCAAAACCTTTCAAAAAGAAAACATTGAAACTATTTGTTCTCGAATTTTAAAATTCTTCATTGAATTTTATGACTCATCAGTCTTGAAGATGTTTGTTTGCATAGTTCACTGATGTTCAAGAGATAGCAAAGCTCTGAAGTAAGATTTCTAAAGTTTGGAAAGAAACAGAACCCTAAGTCTATCCAAAATAAAACTAAAAATAAAGCAAGAGAACAGGAAAGTCGTATTTCCAGAATAGAAAACAGCCATAATATTCACACAAATAAACTATATTTCAAATATTAAATCCAATCATTCTGATTGAGCTATATTCTTGGAAACTAGAAGTTGATTTTCCAGTATGAGGAATGAGAGACTATTCCATGTTTATTAATAATTTAAAAATAAGAGTTAATTGATGTTTACTATATGCTATCACCTTAATATTTGTTAACACATTTCTCATAAAAACCCTAGGGGATAGTTTTTTTGTTTTGCTTTGTTTTGTTTTGTTCTGTTTTTACAGATTAGGGATCCTAAACCTAGAAGGTTAAGTGACTTGCCAAAGGTAGTCATACAACACAGATAAAGACATTCTGACCCCAGTGGCCTTGTTCTTAGCTATGGAGTTTACTAGATTCTGTTTGTGATACTATCTCCTAGGTTACATTTTAAGGGCATAGAAGAACCTCTCTGAACCCACTATTCTTGAACAAACACACACCCTATTCACAGACTTCTTGCCTAGAAGCCTCTTGCTTCAGATAGTCCACAAAGCAGATTCCTTTTCTCCTTCTACTTTCCACACATACAACACCTTCCCAGGTCACTTCCTTGACCACCCTTTTGTGTGCTGTCTTTCTACCTAACGTGAGGTTTTTAAAAATAATGTTTATTGTTCTTCATTTCACATTCTAGATTTGTCACTTTTATTCTGTCTTACCCACTATTTTGATAAACAATACATAAAGCAAGGACTGGCATATTGCAGGCACTTAATAAACATGTGTTGAATGAATAGGTAGTTATGAGCTAGATGTTAGGCTAGCAGCTTTGGATATATTATCTCATTTACTCTTAAAATATCCTTCTAGGCATGGGTATCATTATTCTACTTTTCACACATGGGAAAACAGATTCAAATATGTCAAATAAATTTAACACATGCACGTAAGTACTAAATATCTGAGACAGGATTAATCTAGGTCTATATAATTTTAGAGTTCCAACTTTTTTCATTACTCTGCTGCATTTGTGATTGTTTTGGATGAAAAGTCAGGAGAATGATTTTATCTCTGTTGCAAATCATTATTTTATAGCATGATAACATGTTTTAGAATAAGATATCTATTAAACTAAGTCTAGTTTTACAAGGGTGTTTCTTGAGACCATTACAATTAAAGCTCTGATTGTTTTTTCTAATATTACTTTCATCTATCTTAGTAACTCTACTGAGATATGCAATCTAAGGTCTTCATTAAAAAATAATGTGCAATTTCTTGAATCCAGTGGCTTTAGGAGGTACATTTATCCTTAGTCCTGTGAACCCCAGGGCCAAGTCAGGATGGTAAGCCCTTTTATAACTCAGAATTCAAAGTCTACTCCACAAGTGGCTAAGGTTATCTTTGCCTGATTCCAAGAAAAATGAATTGTTTCCTTTTCCTGTGTCTTTGCAAATTTATTATATGAAAGCTTTATGTTCTTAAGAAATATAGGGGTGCCTGGGTGGCTCAGTTGGTTAAACATCCAACTTTGGCTCAGGTCATGATCTCACGGTTCGTGGTTTTGAGCTCCGCGTCATGCTCTGTGCTGACAGCTATCTCAGAGCCTGTCACCTGTCTTTGGATTCTGTATCTCCCTCTCTCTCTGAAGCACTCCCCTCCTCCCCCCACTCATGGTGTCTCTATCTCTCTCTCAAAAATAAATAAAACATTAAAAAAAGAAAAGAAAAGAAATATAATCATGATATTGTCCTGGGGTTTCTTTATAAGTGCCGGACTACTTGGCTCTAAACACATTTTTTTTTTTTTTTTTTTTTTTAGGAAAACCCAAATAATCATCTTTCCTGCATTAGAATGCCCCTTTGGTTTAAGATAAGAGTCATGTGATGTGTTAAGTGCAGAGGTGGTTTCACAAAAAGGATTTTTGTGGCTATAGCTCATAGGAGATGGAATGTGCAGCTAATGCATTCAGATAACTTTTCCATTATTTGTAATAAAACTTACACTAAATTGAATATTTCCAACTCTAAGTAGAGTTTTTAAACATATATTGGTGTGTGAGAGTGATTCCCATAACTTACTCTTGAGTGGCTCCTTTGAGAAAGTTAAGAAGCAAATACCCAGGGCTTTTGAAATATACATTATCTATGTGAATATCAAATATAATAAGATTAGAACCTTTTCCCTCTATCACTAGTTGTTGGTATTGGATGAAAATATATTTGGATGTGTAATCAATTTGACTGATTGAAGGGTTTTGAGCAACTTTGATACCATGGGTAAACCTATTGATATGTAAAGTATTTTATAAAATGATATCTGGAAGATATTCTATCTAGGTTAAAGTAATCAACAGATTTAGGATCAAAAGCCTTTTAAAATAAGATAACATTCAATAAAGTTAAAGTTTGACACCAAGTTAAAAATCTTTTAATCCTGTCACTCATGTTTTATCCCCCCACTGAAAGCCTCCAGAGTCAAGCCGGAGTTTGTCTTGCCTTGGTTTCCTTTTTCATAACTCCTTCTGGAAGTTTAAGCAAGTGGACTAGTTTCACTGGACTTACTTTTTAGAATGAAATGAAAAGGTTGGATTCTATGATGTCTAAATTGCTTTAAAACTTGAAGTGAATTTTTTGGAGGTCACCAGTATAAAATTTTTTGAATTTTGTGTCGTAGCATCTTGAATAACTGAAGGGATCTTGGGTAGTATCTAATCCACAATACGGAAATGTGACTTATTACTGAAATTGATAAATGGCTATTGAAACATGCAGCTCCAGTTCAAGGATCTCTGCTTCCGTAAATTGGAGGTGTGGCCATAGAGAATTGTAACACTTTCTGGATAAGTCCAATAAACAACAGCTGTGAGAAAACTGAGATTAAATAAATCATTTTATCAATAATCACAATTTAGTTTTGGCTAAATTTTAAAAGAAAAGGAAGTATATCTGTAAAATAATGACAGTTCCTAGTTTTCTTGTGTTATTTCTACCTTGCCTTATAGATGAAGATAAAACTTTGTTCGTTATCTTTTGAAAAGATATGTTTCTTTTCTAAAATTGAGTGAGACCTATATGACTACTGGGAGACTGACATTTAATCATAGGTTTATAGAATGCTCTCTCCCCCTCCATATGTCCCCACCCCCACAACAGGGCTCTAGTAATTTAATATAAGATTACAACTGAAAGATGTGCAGTATGGGGACTCTATTTATTCAGTTACAAGAAACAGTAAATACAAACCAACTTCTATCAGAGGTTTTGTCTAGATTTAAACAAAATTTTAAAAGCATGCTAAATGCCAAGAGAAAAGTCATATGATGAAACAAGATGAGGAGGTCTAAGTGGCTCAGTCAGCTGAGCATCCAACTTTTGATTTCAGCTCAGGTCATGATCCCAGGGTTGTGAGGTTAAGCCCCTTATCCAGCTCCATGCTTAAGATTCTCTGTCTCTCTTTCTTTCTACCTCCTTCTCTCTCTCTCTCACCCTCTGCCCTTCCTCCACTCATGTGGAGGCATGAGCATTCTCTCGCTCTCTCTCAAATAAAAAAATAAAAATAAGAAAAGAAACAAAAAGACTATCAGAAATAGGCTCAGATACGCTATTGGAGTAAGAGGGCTTAGATAAGCCAGTGAAAAAGGCTAGAATTTTACATGTCCTAATGGGTTCGAGCTTGGAGACAGCACTATGAACTCATATTGGGCTTCGTATAGATTGACACAGTTACATATAAAATATTTATAAAGATATGTGTATATACCAGTTATCAACACATATATTTCTTTGCTGTGTCAGTTGAGATGGCCTAGAGGAAATGAAGTAGCAGCAATAATTTACTGAGTGCCATGTTTTGGTTTCTAATACCATTCTCCAGCAAAGAAACCAGATCTCCACAGAGGAACAGCTGATCTAAGAGTGAGGCAGAAAATTATAAGATGATTCTCTAGTATCAAATACTTCCAGAAAGTAAGTACTCAACACACACACACACACACACACACACACACACACACACACACACTTTGATAAGGTTATATAAGAAAATCAGGGGAACCAACCAAAGGACAAATTTTCTTTTGTCAAAAGTGGTCAAAGGCAGAATAATTTCAGCAAGAAAATAAAAAAAATAGTACTTGATTAGAACTCAAAGTATAAAATAAATATCTGTGAATCCATACCGATATACATAAATGATTGAATAAGTTAATGAAAGAGGGGAAAAAACAACTCTCTGTGTAAAAGAATCCCAGACAAATAACTTATACACTTTGCTGCCAAGGAGGGCAAGCATAACTCTTCACTCCTGAAGCATTTGCTGTACATTGTGACTTCCTTCCAAAGAGTACAGTATTGTGAGAGAAGAAAAATAGGAACTTTACAGTAAAGAAACCTGATGAACATTCAGCATCAACAGTGATAATATACCTTTTGTCTGGTGGGATGAAATCACTTTATCTCTGTGATTTTGCTCCCCAGAGACCCATAACACCAGTCTAATTATAAGAAGAACATCAGGCAAATTCCAACAAAAGACATCCTACATTATACCTGATCCTTACAATTTTCAATGTCACTGAAAAATAAGAAAAATCTAAAACTGTAAACTTCCATTAATAATAAAGTGTCAATATTGATTTGTTCAGCGTAACAAATGTGCCATAATAATATAAGTTAATAAGAGAAACCGGTTGTAGGGTATATGTCATGCTCTGAGATATCTTCTCAAATTGTCTGTAAGTATTACGCTGTCCAAAATTCAAGTCATTTTTTTAAGTGAGTTAAGATTGAAAGAAGATTTCAGTGGAAGCCGGAATAAAATTTCAGATATTGTAAAGGCAGGCCACATAGTACTCCGAAACAAATAAGACAGAATCATGTCAGCTGTGTTTAAAGAATGTGTTCTAAGAAACTCATATATCATAAATATCAATCAGTCCCTGTTCTAGGCTCTGTGCTAGGCACTTTAATGCAGTATATATTATTAAATTAATAAGATTTAGCAACCATAGACACGTCAGGTGATCTAGATGAATTGAAGAGGTGGGAAGGAAACAGCAGATCAACCAGACTCACTGAAAACAGTGAGAGAGTTGGAAAAAGAAGTAGGTAGAAATCATTGTTTCAAGGCTGGAAAAGAAGAGATTGACCTGAAATCAGCTTCCAAAGCTCCCAAAAGCATAAGTATTTGATTTTATTGTCATTTCAATGATTTTTAACACACAGGTAGGTAGCTTTTTGAATTCAAGTCAACACTTCAAATACAATACACTGAAGACGCTGGTGGAAGGGCAGTGGCCAGGGGAATACTTTCCAAATCCACAAGGAAACCAGAGCACCAAATGGTAATAACTGTTTTGGAGAAAGGGTGATGTTTGACTTTACTTTGAAAAGGTTTTAAGCAAGGGATCCAAAATCCTGCCCATTTTTTAAAAATACATTGTCACAGGCATGTATGAAGGTATTTGAATTGAAAATGCACCCTAAAGAAATTTTAGAAACACTGAATAATTTTTGACTAATGGTAAGCATGAAATCTCATGAAAACAGCACAAGATGTTTCTGAGACAAGATTATGCAGAATAAGATAAATTAACAATATCCACATCCATTTTATTTATTTCCTCTAAATCTTCAAGTAGTTTAGCACAAGGCCTGACATGACAGTTTTATTTTTTAATAGAACGAACTGATGAATGGATGAAATAATTTGATCACCGTCATGAGTAAATCAAATTCTTTTTGTTAATGAAATTTACTTGAAGAACAATACACTCTGTAAGATATTAATCTGTAAAGTCCTTCAGGTTAATAGTACTTTTGATGAAATGAAAGAATTAATGGTACATTGTGGGTCACAGAGGAACTTAAAACTAAAATTCAACTTTATGTCTGTCCTGAAGGTCCAAGGATGTGTATGAATTTTTTTTACAAAAAATATTAGTCATCTCAGAAATAAATATTGTGGGAAAGATTTAATTTAATTTAATTTAATTAAACACCTTCAACAATGGGACAAGGGACAGTTCTGACTTATGCTTGGTGTCGTGGCTTCTCACTGAGCTTAGCATTTTGCCCAGGATTTCCATTTGTTAACAATGAATATTAATAATTAGCATTAATATTTGTACTTAAACACACCCAGAAGTGTTTGGTTAACTTTCACATTATGTTTCCATCTGTTGCCATGGTCTCATCTAATAGTGTGAGATCATGTGTATTGAACAGTTTCCTTACATGGGTGAAGCTGAAAACTTGATTCTTTTTGCTATAGGATAGTGCTTGCTGATAATATAGATCTGACACAGATCAAGCAGCTAGGGCAACACACTCCCTCCCACAGCAATCATGAGTGGTGGCTGGAAAAATACTCTTGGCTGCTGTCCATGGCAGCCATTTTTTTGAACAGTGTTATGGCCTACAAAAACCCATAACAAAGAAAATATTAAAGAGAGTTCTTTAGATGGTAGAATCTGAAAAAAGTCTTGGAAAACTATGAAATTGAAAAAAAGAAATGAAGAACAAAGAGTAAATAATTGAGTAAATTTAGGTGAATCCCTGACAATATTTTCTTGTAGGAACTACACAGATGTGTAGAATTAGAGTTATACCCCAAAAGGTAGGAGACAGATGAAAGGAGTTAAAAAGTTCTAAAGTCTGTGCATTTTTTCAAGACATGGCAAAGGTGACAATTTATTATACTCAAATAAGTAGGCTGTATTATGGAAATCACTAAGCAAAAATTAAGTACATAATAGCATTATAAGAAAATAAGAATAACATAAAAACAAAGCAAAACAACACACTTGATATGTTCTAAAAGGTGAGGGAAATTGAAAACAATTGTAGATTGAAACTCAAATATATCAGTGACTATATTTGATATAAATGCATTAAACACAATTAAAGCACAAAGACTGTCAATGAAAATCTCATTATATTCTCCTTAGATGAACTGTAACATAATAATGCAAAAAGCTTGAAAGTAAAGAGATAGCAAAATGTTATACCATACAAATATTAACAAAAACTTGCCTGGTATGGCTAAACTACTACCATAGTTGACCATAAGTCAATAAATATTGATAGACATAAGGGGGAGTATTTTAATTTTTAAAAGATTAATTGCCCTATGCAGTGTTATGACTTTGCATACACCTCCAATAATGCAACCTTAAGTTACATAAAGCATATGTATTTCAAAAATGAAATTCACATTTCATTTTAAGATTTTCACAGAACTTCCTCATTGTGAATTATGAAGATAAATAGCACCAAGTATACAGAAGGTTTAAACAATGTGATTAACAAATGGGCTTGTTGACCTATAAAGAACACCGAACTCAAGATCTTATGCTGGACCATAAATAATTTGCAACAAAAGTGTAAAGATGGGAATCATATTAAGCAACTATGATTCCTGACCATTATAGAACTCAAATTTATCAATAAAAATAAACCTTAAAGATGAGGAAGGAAGGAAGATAGAAAGACGGGAAGCCAGGGAAGGAAGAAGTGAGGAAGTGAGGGAAGATTCCCCAAAGTACTAAGTCCTCTATAATTCAAAGAAGAAATATAATACCAATTGGAAAATAATTTCAAATGAATAAAAATGATAATATTGCTAATAATAGCAAACTATCAAAACATGTCAGATATTATTAAAGCTATATTTTGAGGAAAATAAGTAACTTCAGATTTATGCTTTAGGAAGAAAATACTGAAAATCAATGATCTGGGACACTGAGTGGCTCAATCAGTTAAGCATCCAAACTCTTGATTTTGGCGAAGGTCTCGTGGTTCGTGGCTTTGAGCCCTGCATTGAGCTCTGTGCTAACAGCACAGAGGCTGCCTAGGATTCTCTTTCTCCCTCTCTTTCTGCCTGCTCTCTCTCTTTCTCTCTCTCTTTTTCCAAAATGAACATTAAAAAGAAAGAAAGAAAGAAATCAATGGTCTGATCTATGTATGCCTCTTTGGAATATGGGAAATCAGAGCAAATCAATCCCAATGAAAAGAGGAAGAGGAAATTTTAAACACAAAAGTAGAAGCAGAGATATAAAACAGATGAATAAAAGAGAAAATAAACAGAATTTACTATTGGGAATTTGAAGAAAGTAATAGAATTGATAATACCTTAAACAGAAGTGATCAAAAGAAAGAAGTCATAAACTACCAATTACAAGAATGAAAATTAGACATAACTTCAGATCCTACACACATTAGAAAGATATTTAGAGGATATTATGAATAACATTAAACAAAAGAAATAGTTGACAGAAAGAGGAAATACCTAAAAAAAAATTCTAGAACTCACTTTGAGGTGGGGGGATTAAACTAGCTTTTTATCCATTAAAGAAATTAAATTAGGAGGGGCGCCTGGGTGGCTTAGTCGGTTAAGCGTCCAACTTTCACTTAGGTCATGATCTCGCAGTTCGTGGGTTCGAGCCCCGCATCGGGCTCTGTGCTGACTGCCAGCTCAGAGCCTGGAGTCTGTTTCAGAGTCTGTGACTCCCTCTCTTGCTGACCGTCCCCTGCTCACGCTGTCTCTCTCTCTCTCTCTCTCCTAGAAATAAATAAAACATTAAAAAAAAAGAGATTAAATTAGGAATTAAGAATTTTTAGAGAAAATTTCTGAAACCAGATGGTTTCCCCCAGCCAATTTTATCAAAAATTAAAGAAAGAAATAATACCAATCTTTAAAAAAAAATTCTTCCAGTGAATAAGAAATATGATAGTTTCTAACTATTTTATATGTGGACAGTATCATTGTTAATGCATCCTATCTAGCAGGGCTAATGGAAAGAAAATTATATGCTGATTTATCTCATAAACATAAATATAGTATTACCATCTGAATCCAGTACTACATAAAAAGGAACATTACATCAAAGCCAAATTGAAGTTACTAGAGGAATAAAAATTTTATTTAAATTTGACACTAAATTTACAGCATTAAAAGTGGGGAAAGGTATTAATCTTCTCAATAGAAATTGAGAAAACAGTTGATAAAAGTCAATTCACATTTATCATTTATAAAAATAATAAATCCTTATCAAGTTATGAACAAAAGAGAATGTCCTTAATCTAATAAAAGGGTATCTACCAAAAACATACAACAAACTACATACTTAGTGAAATATTGAAAAATTTCTACTGAAATTAGAAATTAAATAAGAATATTCACTATTACCATTTCAAACAACATTCTACTAGATTTATTAACCAGTACAGAAAGGAGAGAAAAAGGAAAGCATAATTACTGGAAATTTTCCTGGTAGATAATTGCTATCATTGTATCATCCCTTGATCAAAACTAGTCTAGAAGTAATACCATTTTAAACATCATTATATATGTCTTTAACTATTATAACACTCAGGTGGGATTTTACCCTTTTATAAAAAATATGAAAAAAATCTGTCATAAACAACATTTCCAGCTGGAATCCAGAATGGGATTTGGAATGTGTTCAGATATGGGAAAAGAGGGGAAAAATGGAAATAAAAAAATTCTTAGTCATGGGCGCCTGGGTGGCTCAGTTGAGCATTCAACTCTTGGTTTCTGCTAAGGTGATGATCTCATGGTTCATGGGATCGAGCCCTGCATTGGGCTCTGTGCTGACACCACAGAGCCTACTTGGGATCCTCTCTCTTCCTCTCTCTCTCTCTCTGGTTTCTCCCCCCCCCAAAATAAACAAACTAAAAAAAAAGGAAAAAGGAAATTCTGACTCTTAAAATAGTCATTTAACCCACTTTCATTGATATTTTGCTGTGTGTTTTTATCCGTTAATCATCATTTGTACTGTTTCCTTTTTTTTTAAGTTTATTTATTTTGAGAGAGAGAAAAAGGGAGAAATATAAAGAAAGAGCACAGAACCCAATAATGGGGCTCAGTCTCAAGAACCATGAGATTATGACCTGAGCTGAAATTCACTTGGACACAACCAACTGAGCCCCACAGGTGCCCTGTGTATTGTTTCCTTTTAACTAATTCATTTGCCTTATATTATCTTCCTTTGTTTTATTCACTTATTTTTCTTCCTTCACTTTAAATTCTTTTAAATGATCTGGATTTTTAAATTATAAAATTATTTTTTAATTATTTGAATTGTTTCAGAATAAAATAATTAGCAGTGTA
>NW_027529549.1:936589-1121457 GCF_008692635.1 Crocuta crocuta
TAACATAGATATATATATTATAATATATATAATTTTTTCTTCTTTAATTCCTTATTCTGATTCTTTTGTTTGTTTTTTCTCCTAGAGTGTTTCCTCAAATGATGCATTCAGATATAACACTCAAGTTACATAATTTGAATCTTTCTTATTTTATAATGACTTACTATTGCTGTGTTTTTTTGAATTATGAACACATGATCACTTTTAATCATATCCCCATAGCTTTGCTTTATATTCTTCTCTCATTTGATATTGAAGTCAAAAAGTCCTCCTCTGTCAAATTTGCACCATAATCTTTTCATCACTTCCAAGTTTCTCTTGAAATTTGTTAGATTATCTTTATGGACATCAGATCATATCAAGATATGTTTGGTATTGGGGCATCTAGGTGGCTCAGTCAGTTAAGCATCCAACTTCAGCCCAGGTCATGATATGGGTTCGAGGCTTACATCGGGCTCTGTGCTGACAGCTCGGAGCCTGGAATTTGCTTCAGATTCTGTGTCTCCCTCTCTCTGTCCCTTCCCTGCTCACACTCTATCTCTCACTCTTTCAAAAATAAACATTAAAAATTTTTTAAAAAGATATGTTTGATATCAAGGTATGTACCTTCCTTCAATATTAGTACATTTGCCTGGCATCAATTTGATCTTTGAATTTGAAGAATCAACATTTTCTTCCATGCAAAAACCTATTTGTTTTTATTTTCTTATATTTTTATCATAAATTCCATTTTTCTTTGAGTTCCTATTTTACACATAATGTATTTTTTATTCGCTGTTATAATTTCAAAATTTTATATTTTTGCTCTGTATTCAAAATAATCATATTAATTTTTAATCAATTAATGTGTTTTTACCAGCGATTTACTTTTATGCAGTACTTCTGCTAAGTTGACTTTTTAAGAGTGTTTTGTACTTATTTTCAACAACTTTTTCTTTTACTCTGCTCACTTTTCCCAGGGGCTTATTTTTATTGTATGCATATAATATTTTCTCAAATCTCACTGAAAGTTGGTGGGCAAAATTATTTTTTTCTCTTTTATTGTATTTCCAGTGATATGACAAAGTTCTTTTGATTTGGTTCAGTTCAGTTCTTTAAATTGTTTCTCTTCAGATATCTTCTCTTTATCTCAAATGATCATAACTTCAAATTCAAGCAAAGCAGATTGACTCCTGGGTTGGCAGACAATGGCCTGTATTATATTTCAGTGCATTATCTGTGCCAGTTGCTCCTAGAGAATCTGTGATTGGGATTTTGTTAAAATAGCCAAACTCCTATGACTTACTTACTGATTTGACTTCTGCTTTCACCACTGTTGAATGGAATTTGATGTAGCTGTTAATGGGATTTAGGAAAGGAAATTTTGAGAAGACTGAGTGTGTACTAACATTTCACTACTATGAAGAATGACTTGCCTCACACTCTTGGGGCACTCTGCAGTTAGCTGGGGAATGCTACCTTCTCTGTCTGGTCTTCATACCAGTTGGGCAATGACCATGATCTGGAATGCCTGGCTCAGTCGGTTAAGCATCTAACTCCGGCTCAGGTCATGATCTCACAGTTCATGGGTTCCAGCCCTGCATTGGGCTCTGTGCTAACAGCTCAGAGCTTGGAGCCTGCTTTGCATTCTATGTCTCCTTCTCTCTCTGCCCCATCCCTACTCATGCTTTGTCTCTTTCTGTCTCTCAAATATAAATAAACATTAAAAAGGAAGGAAGGAACGACAGAAAGAAGAAAAGAAGGAAGGAAGGAAGGAAGGAAGGAGGGAAGGAAGGAAGGAAGGAAGGAAGGAAGGAAGGAAAAGAAAGAGAAAGAAAGAATGAATGGACCATGCACTGATCTCTTGCTTCCTTCATGCACACTTGGAATGAAATGATGTTTATAGACAAACTTATCTTGTATTTGCTTCAGTCTCTAGTACTCTGACCTGGGGAGGGGACAGGGTCTTGTCCAACCTCATACTCATGTTGTTCTGAGTAAAAGTCTTCAGTTACACCTAGGCAACTTCTTTGCCTTCATGGAATTACCCATTACTCAATCTGTTCAGCCATCACCTCCACCATATATTCCAGAATTTCCTCAAATTTTCTTATAGTTTACTCTTTTGCTATTGGTAAATTTCTAAAATTAATTCCATTGGTTCAATAGTATTCTATGGTAATTTATTCAGTTAGTTCAATGGTTACCTCAACGGAAGGGATAATGAATAAACTTGTGGCCTCAAAGAGTCATTCTGAAACCAGAAAAATAATTTAAAAATATGGCTAGTGAATTGCTTCACACAGTGTTTGAAAGATCAGAGCATCTGAGATAACAAAATTATTTTGTCTGACACTCCTAACAATTGTTCATTTATGAACTTGAAGATATATTGCTGCGGCGCCTGGGTGGCTTAGTCGGTTAAGCGTCCGACTTCGGCTCAGGTCATGATCTCACAGTTCTTGAGTTCAGGCCCCAAGTCGGGCTCTGTGCTGACAGCTAGCTCAGAGCCTGGAGCCTGTTTCAGATTCTGTGCCTCCCTCTCTCTCTGCCCCTCCCCTACTCACGCTGTCTCTCTCTCTCTCTCAGAAATAAATAAAACATTAAAAAAAGAAGATATATTGAAAACTGTATAAAAAACAAGCTTATTGCACTTTTTTAAAGTGTGTTTTTATGATAAAGTTAAAATTATAATTATTTACAGTAAGTTTAACCATTTTTAAAATAAAATATTTTGTCCTATTAAGAGAACTCAAAATACATTATATCAAAATTAAGTATATCTGAGAAAAAGAAAGGTTTGCAAATACAGTTCATGTTTTGAAGTGAATGAAGGACCAAAGATTTAAAATTTACTGTAACCATTAGCAAGTGAGTCATTACTGTAGTAACTGAGACAAACTGATCCAGATTGAGAGAAAAATATTTGCAGCTGGACCAGTCAAAAAGAATGAGTTTTCTGTGTGGCATTTCCTGCCATCTCCTGTTTGTACTCTAAAAGGAAGGGGGGAAAAAAAGAAGGACATGTTCTGAGTTTTTGGAAGATGATATGAGTAAAAGGTTTATATGGATATTTTCTATGATTTATGGAAAACTGTTATACATAAAAGTACTAGCTATGATATCATGGGAAACACTTCACAAAAACTTGAAGTTTATAATAAAGTTAAGAAAATACCTCCATTGTACACAATGTTATATGCCAATTATATCTCAGTAAAATACATGGGGGGGGGAGGGAATAAAGTGCTTACAGACTTAAAAAAAAAATAGAAAGACTTGAAGTCTACACAGGCTGGGAGGAAGTTAAAAGTTTTTGAACAAAGGCTCAGGAATAGAAAACTGCTGAGCTGTCCAATTCTTGAGTATCCACATTAACTAAAGGTTCTTTTTTACCAACATTTCTGGAGGCCTCAGGAGATGTGTTTACCTAGATTACTAGTGGAAAAGGATAATGAAGTGAGTTTGTTGACAAAGTTTGATTATTTATGTTACACAAAGCAGTAAAACCTATTTCTTTATATGCTAGAGAATAGTAATTTCCAGTGTTTGGATATATATGCCATATCAAGTTACTATATGGAGTTTATAAGTCCACCTGTGTACTTACAGTTGTCTTAGAGCAAATCAGTAACATTTTTCACACATACATGACTGAATTTTCAAAGGTATATAGATGTAATTAATAACATTTTAATGCTAGTAAATTTCAAGTAGTTTTATATGCTCATATATATCATATATCAATATATCACACATCGATACTCAAAATACAATAGTATGAATACAAAGGGACGGGTAACTATTAATATATGTATATGTATATATAGATGGATGGATGGATGGCTGGATCGAGAGAGAGAGAGAGAGAGAGAGAGAGGGAGAGAGATTCATTCTCTTTTAGTTCAGCATGTCCTCATACCCAAAAACTGAGGACCACTGATAGAGAGAATGAGATTATACTGTGACCTCAGATAGCATCCCCTCAGGGTCCTACTGGAAACCATTAATCAGGTGATTTAACTTCAGCTCTCATGCTTACTCACATTTCCATGTAACCACACCATTCAAATCATTGCTTGAAAGAGGGAACACTTTGGGATTTGGTCAAACTTATAAAAAGTATAGAGGATAGAAATTATCTAGTTGTTAAACGTACTTGAGCAACTCTTAATTCAAACCATTTAGACTCTGTCTCTCAGGGAGTACCCTCCTACCAAATACTGAACAGATATTTCAACTGAGAATTATAAAGTACATCTTTCATGATTTTAGAACCTACTTTTTTTTCTTTAAATTGTATACACACTTTTTTTTTTACTCTTTATTCATTTCCTTGTGTTTGCTTTTCTTTTTCCTATCAGCCATCTTTTCCTCAACTCATCTTCTCACTACTAACCAATGTGTATCTTTTCTAAAAGCTTTAACACAGACTCCAAAGGTGGAAGGAAGACAAGTAAGAATCTTTATTACTATGAAAGCACTTTTTCAGGTATTAAAAATGTATACTGATACTTTCATAAATATGAAAAATATCATTTGAGCAATGATAGTATTTTGCTGAATTGTTATTTATACTTTTGGTTCTGCTTTTACCCTCTTATAATTACCAATGAAAGTTGTCTATGTTTGCCATTTTAGGCAGATGTTTCATGCCTGTTCCAGAATAGGCTTGAATACCATATTTTGTTTGTTGTTCATGCCGTTACAATGACAGTCATTCCCAGGCCATGAGCAATAGTTTTTAAAGGTATGTGGAGCTCAGAGACAAATCTCTTTCCTTGTTTGTTCAGTTATAATGATGAGTAAGACATGCCACTTGTCCAGAATACTTTTATATTGTAACAACAATGAATTTACAAAACTCTTGTATATATTTTACTTTTTCAAAGAATACTGGACAAAGAAGGGAAAATTGCCTCAAATAGGCCATTCTTCAGGGGTAACACATCTATTGCCATAACTAATACTGTGGTTATAATTAAAATCCCAGTCAGTCACAGCTCTCTTTCCCACTGAGACCATATTCAGCTCAAATCCTTTCCATCAAACCTATATTAACATTCTTGTGTCTAAGTTAATACCTAATACAGGGTCAATAAAAACTCACTTGAATGAGGAAATAAATTAATGAATAAATAAGGGATTAACATACACCATCAAAGAATTAATCTGAACTTCATGTAGTCTGACTCCCTAAACTGAAGGATGGCTTTTGTCAAAGAACTCCTTGACAAGCTGTCTGTTATCATGGTGGTGGTCATCATGGGTTCATGGACTTAAGGACAGAAGATGAGTAAAAGTGAGATCTCAAATTAAATTTTCTAAGGTGACCAATACAACTTTCTGCCCAGCTGAGAGGGATCAGATTTTTACTTCTTAAATAGTATAACAATGTCAGCCTCCTTAATCCCTAGCTTTCTAGAATTTGCTCTTCCACTCATCACCTGCTCATAGTATGATATTGATCTTTTATGTTTCTCAAGCTGTGTATTTTATTTGACCATATTTTTTAAACATATATTTTCCTATACTTTATTGAGACTAATTTCTTATAACACTGTACAAGTTTTAGGTGTATATTGTGATCATTTGATATATGCATATATATATGTATATGCATTGTGTAAATCTATGCTGTATAATGTGATCATTTGATATATGCATGTATGTATATGCATTGTGTAAATCTATGGTGCATAATGTGATCATTTGATATATGCATATATTGCATAATGATTACCACAGTAAGGCCCATCAACACATACTTCACCTACTTCACCCCACTTTCTTTCCTTTTTTTTTTTTATGGTGAGAATGTTTAAAATCTACTTGCTTAGCAAGTTTCAAGTATGTAATACAGTATCGTTAATTATTGTCACCATTGCATATATTAGATTCGTATATTTTACCTACCTTATAACTGGAAGTTTGTATCCTTTGACCAACATCTCCCATTTCTCCCATACCAGCCCCTGGCAACCACCAGTGTACTCTGTTTCCACAAGTTCAGCTTTTCTAGATTCCACATATACGTGAGATCATGCAGTATTTGTCTTTTTTTTTTAATATTTTTATTTATTTCTAGGAGAGAGAGAGAGAGAGAGATAGCGTAAGCAGGGGAGGGACAGAGAGGGGGAGATACAGACTCCGAAATAGGCTCCAGGCTCTGAGCTGGCAGTCAGCACAGAGCCCGACGCGGGGCTCGAACCCACGAACCGCGAGATCATGACCTAAGCGAAAGTCGGACGCTTAACCGAGTAAGCCACCCAGGCGCCCCATTATTTGTCTTTTCTTGACTCATTTAGCATAGCACCGTCAACTTTCTTCCATGTTGTCACAAGTAGTGGGGTTTCCTTTTTTTATGGGTGAAAATATCCCACTGTATAGTCACATTTTCTTTATCATTCACACCGTCAATATCATTATTTATCATGTTAATAAGCACTTACATAGCTTCCATGCCTTGAGTATTGTGAATAATGCTCCAGTGAACAAAGGGTGCAGATATCTCTTTGAGATGACAGTGATTTCATTTCATTTGGATGTATACCCAGAAGTGAGAATGCTGGATCATATGGTAGTTTCATTTTTAATTCTTTGAAGAACCTCCATAGTGTTTATATGGCTGTGTTAATTTACATTCCCACCAACAGTGTGTAAATGTCCCTTTTATCCACAACTCTGCCAACTCTTGTAATTTCTTGTCTTTTTGATGATAGCCATTCTAACAGGTATGAGATGATTTTATTTTAGTTTTGATTTGCATTTCCATGATGATCAATCCTTTTCATGTACCTGTTGGCCATTTGTATGTCTTCTTTGGAAGATGAAAAGGTTTGCCTATTTAAATAATTGAATTATTATTATTATTATTATTTATTATCATTATTATTACTGAGTTGTATGAGCCCCTTATAATTTTTTGGGTATTTGGATATCAGATAAATTATTTGCAAACGTTTTCTTCCATTTTGTAGGTTGTCTTTTCATTTTATTGATTGTTTCCTTGCTGTGTGGAAGCTTTTTATAAACGTTTAATTTACCATTTAATCTCCACGATTATAGTCATCTTTCAGTAACCATCAAAATTATAGTCTCACACCCCTGACCCTGGAAATATCATTTAGGATTAATTTCCTTCCAAGTTAAAACATTCCTCTGATGAGCTGCCCAGTGGAAAAAAAGTTTCCTTCTCTTATACTCCTTAACCCCACCCAGCTGATCTTTTGTATACAGAAATGTGAATAAGACCTTCCAATACATTACTGAAAGCATCTCTCTGCAGCCTTGCCTATGTCTTCACTTAGCCCATCTCAGTGTTCCCTGCAGCCTCTCTGAGATGAGATTAGTGCTGCTATCATTTTAAGGCAGCACAATATCTTCCAGAAGAGCAACTCTAAATTCCATCCATCCTATTGAAGTCAATTGCCTAGCAAAGGCATGAATACGGAAAACTTAGAGGCAGCTCTGCATGTTTTATCTCTTTTGGACTTCCAAGTGAGAATAATCACCAGAAAGTCTGGAGTTACTACTGATTATAATACACTGATTTTTTTTTTTTTCTGTCTCCTGTGATTTTTAAACTTCAGTTAGTGTGAACTTTGACTTACATAGCTCTTTACGAATTTTGCAATGTCAACTGTGAAGTTTGAACTGGATTATCTTTCTCCTGAAGGCTTCAGACTTGAGCATGTTTCCAACCCAGAATTTACTTTAACAAGTTTGAATGAACACTCTGAAGATTCTAGTCAGTTCGAACGTCAACACTCCAGTTCTGTCCCCACTGGTAAGCTAAACTTTAGATTATTATTTTTTAGTATCTTACATTACATCTGTATTTTTTAAATGTCAGATATGTAACAAATAAATCTTGATGTCACCTATTCTGTGGTGGTAAAATTGATGCCAATTTTAGTTTCTTCAGTTGTTTTTTCTCAAAATACATAAATAGTTTTCTACAAAAAGAACAGAGGGTTATCCCACTAGAGTGAAATGTCAGGAAACAAATTTATTCAGGACACAGAAAAATGTTAATAGTGAAGTAGATGTTGTGTTTCTGAATGCTCAAGCCTATCAACTCTTAGTTTCGTTTGGGATAATTGATGAAATCGGGGATTTTTATCTGTCAACTGTAGAAAAAAAGTCCTGCCATCTTCATTCATCTCTTTTATTTCTTTTGATATAATTATATGAAGGATAATATGTGCTCTTTACCTTCTCATGAAGAATAAGAGAACATTCTTTTTACTTATGTTATTTTATGACCTGATTTTGATTCTATAGGAGCTGACAGTGTTGATAAAATTCAATATGAAAAAATTTATTTTTTGATATCTCTGGGTGGATAACTTATCCAGCATCCAACCGTTGTCATTTTGTTGCACTGCAGTTTTGAGGAAACAGTGCTGTATACTAATATTCTGCATATCTTAAAAAAATTCTGTGGCTCTGCTTTACAGTGAGCTATGAGATGTCAATAATGAATTAATTGTGCTTTGTAGGAAAAAAATCATATAATAAATAAATATTTTAAATGTTGTTCTAAAGGAAAATTCACTTTTGAGTAAGTTGTTTTATCTCTCCTCATAAAAAAGACAGTATAATGAAAAAAATAAAAGTTAAGCAAAGGCTTCATAGTTCTGGATGTTACAGGACATTAATCTTTGTCTAAAGGAGGAAAAATAACAAATTCCATTTTGCAACCAGAGGATTCTTCTAAGAAAATGTGGCATATTTATTTATTTGAAATGTTTGAAGAGAAGTTTTATATGACTCCCAACCAATTGCTGATTTGTTGATCATAGATTCTTTTGTGTTATATGACTTGTTTTACAGTATAAGCTATTGTATAATCAGGAGATATAATAACTTTTAAAATTTTCTTTCATCCATAATATTATTTCTCTTTCTTAACTTGAAAGTCCTACTTGTATTGAATCTGCAACTTCATACATGAAAAAATCAGGTTTTTATACTGATGAACATAGCAATGGACTTGGACAGGAAAAAGAAGTTCATGAGTAAAGTACTTATTTAATCCTGGTTTAAATACCCATGGTCTTTTCACCATGTTTTTTTGCCTTCTAGTCATCTCTGTTCCAGTTGGCACATCTATTCAATAGATTCAACTGTTGTCTTTATGCAGCTGACAAACGCAGCTGTAGCCTAGATATGAACTCTTCCCTCGCACCTGGAAGACACTTTCACCTCAGTTTCCTTGGTGGTGCTTCAGATTCAACACAAATAAGCTAAACTGCCTAAAAAATGCCTCATTCTTCTTACATCCTTATTTTTGTCAATATCCCCTAAGTCATCTGAAACATTCCTTACCGTTGCAATATAAAGTCAGTGCTTCTTTGTATGCATATTAGTTTAAAATATGTCTTCTTTACCTCTTGTCTACCACTGTGGCACCTGTACTCAACAGGGAGCTTGGCTTCTCTATATCTTGACTCAGTGATTGCCTGACTGAGGGACTGAAAAATTGGCCCTTTTCATTTCCCTGGTGCATGCACCTTATAGTCTTTTAACTGATCTTGCCTTCAGGTTTTCCAAAACAACTCTCTTTGCCCATTGACAGCCACACAGTCCTTCCTAAGCACAAATCTGATCTATTCCCACTTGTGTTTGGGATTTCTATAAGTCAGTGTAACCTGTGTTATAGAACTGGTGCTCTAGGACCTAAATCTTTTTTTTTTTCCAACTTGTCAGCTTCATGTAAATACCTACATCCTACAAAAATGATTTATACTTCCACTTACTGTTCATGCTTTTCTTTCAAAATAATTTCCAATAATTATTTCTCCTTCCTCTATTTAATAAGATCTCACTGAGAAAAAAAAAATATTGTTCCCAAATGCTTACGGTTAACTTTTTATATAAAGGTATATTACCTGTCATTAATTTCTACTAAAAGTTTGTTTATATATGAAAATGTTCACATTGTATTTTTGTTGTTGTTGTAAATACATATGTCCATGGCTTTTCTTCTTTTAGATTACGTTTCTTAAAGGTAATTGCCTTTTCACAGTTGTTTGTGCATATGCATAATGCACATGTTACAAATATGATGAACTAAATTACCAAATAGTAAAGTATAGTTTATCTTTTAATGTATTTTCTGTCATAGGAAGCACTTGTTTAAATCAAGTTATGCTTTTTTCTTTCCAAAATCCTATGTGGAAATTATCACACAATTTTTTGCTTGATGAAAACATTGCACAGGATAGTATCAATGTGGAGTTTGTCCTTCATTTGAACTGTTTATGGAGCATTGAGTCAAGTTGTATTCATTCATTTAAAATATACTAATTGAATATTTATGACTGAGAGTGCTTGAGGTGTCTACCTGAAAATGAAAATGAGGTAACAGTAGAAGTAGGGAAAGAATTCAGTCCTTTTATCTCAGTGGTCTGACAGTATGTTTTTAACATGCATAAGCACGTATCTCTATCATGGGAAAAAATATACAGGTGAATGTTAATGCATAGAAAGTTGAGCATTTGTGTCTAAAGAAAAATAGATTCCATTGTCAATAAAAACAGTATTTATATCTTTCAATTATATGATACCTTAAAGATAATTAATACATACAAAATAGAGTTCATTTATCTTGAACTTCATTAAATGGGAGAATCCAAAGCTCAGAGAAGTAATGTAAATGGACCTAAGCCATACACATAGTGTGTGTGTGTGTGTGTGTGTGTGTGTGTATGTGTGTGTGTGTGTGTGAATGGGTGGTAGCAGAGACAGAGGAAAGTTGAAGAACTCTTAATCTATTTTCTGCTTCTAAGAGTTTAGTGTTCTTTCTTTGTGCTCAACACTGCATGGAAATTATGATTAAAAACAGTCCCATAAAACAAAAATGCTTCCTTATGTTTTGAAAATGGATTTTATCAGTAATTAGAAATGAGTATATAAACATCATCCCTGGATTGTGGAATGTGCTTTAAATGACTTTTAAGGCTATGAACATTTCATCATCATGATCATCATCGATATATATGTACATATCTATGTATGTATATAAAATGTTACTTTATCATACTGGAAGTTATATGACTACCAATGGAGCATACCTGTTTTAATTCTTTTTATCCTTGTAAAACAAATATGTCCCACTGGTACTCATATAACTTCCAGTATGATAAAGTAACATTTTAACCAATATGTGATTCTTAGTTCACTTAGCCAATACCATAATCTGTTAAAAATTTCCGGTGGTCAAAAATCTTTTGGCCATAGTGGATATTCTAGAATTTTGTCTATAGCTTCACAACGCAGTCTAACATATTTGAGAATGCATGTGATTCAACTTTTAAAAAGTTTGCTGGAGTGCCTGGGGTGACTCATTCAGCTAAGCATCCAACTTCAGCTCGGGTCATGATCTTGTGGTTCGTTAGTTCAAACCTTGCATTGGACTCTGTGCTGACAGCTCAGAGCCTGGAGCCTGCTTCAAATCGTGTCTCTGTCTCTCCTGCCCCTCCGCCACTTGCACACTCCCTCTCTCTCAAATGTAAATAAACATTATAAAAACCATTTAAAAAAAAACATTGCTAATTTGATTTAATCTAGGATTTTGTATGCTTATTAGATTCTAGAACGCTTTACATAGAACATTTCCTAACATCCTGTGAAACTTGCTTTGGTGATTGATTTGGTGTTAAAGAAATGAATTACATAATACTAATGAAGTAATTGGAGAATGCTATAAAATGTCGAGATGAGGTCCCACTTAGTCACAAAAAAAGGAGTGCCACTTTGGGCAAGGTTCTAACATCCCTCCTGGATGATTCTTCTAATCTGAACAATGTCTAGAATAGATCTCTTGATTTTAAAGGCCACTGACAACAATAAAAATGGTTAATGAATATAATTAGATTTAAAGCATTCCCAAAGCATGTCATTAAGCTAAAGACAAGAATATGAAGAGAAAAAACAAAGCCTCTGTTTACATATAATTTAAAACATTAATAATGAAAGTAAACATATGCAAAGAATTTCTAATTTATGAAGTTCTTTTACATTGGATTTTCATAACCATTCTAGAGATCAAATAATTTTATTACTCCCATTTTTATAAATAAAGAAACTGCATATCAGTGATATTTTACAGTGAAATTTTAGTAAGTGACAAACCAAGAACTCGGACCCAGACTTTTTCCAATTCCAAATATTATTGCCACTCCACTAGTATAAGTTCAAGTTCCAGTATTACTACTTACCCTGCTACTATGACAATAATGAAGATGACAAAAACAGTATTTACCATTTTATTGACAATACGAAATACTTGAATCCTGATCTCATTTTACTCTTCTATAATATTTTGAAGCATGAAGAAGTCAAATGTTACTATAATTGTTCATCATATTTCAAGTATAGATTTATACATCACTAATTTACACAGTAACTTGCTATTTTCAATTCAAAATGGTTGAGCTGAAATCTTTGTAAGAAAAGACATTTCAATAATTTACCAATCCAGGTAAGACTACTTGGTCTATAAAAGTGTTTACATGGGGATTTTAAATAATGATTATATTAATTTTGAATGAGTCCTGTATATTTGTTGAGTCATTTGCAGAATGATTTTGTAGTATTAATCATCTTGTCCTATCTATATTAGAAAAATGTATTGAATTCAAATAGTTCCTAGCAAACTAACCCTAACTTTTGAGCGGTTATCATTAAATACTAGAAATTGACCCATGGTCGCTATATTTAAAACCTGCCTTTAAATCATTTCCATAAAAATTTCCTTCTATATTTTATCTTTAAAAAAAATAACAAAATAGAACCCCAGGGACACCTGAGTGGCTCAGTCAGCTACGCTTCTGACTCTTGATTTCTGTTCAGGTCATGAACTGAGATTTAACCTTTTTCCTGAGATTGAGCCCTGCATCATGGCTCCACCCTGAGCATGGAGCCTGTTTGAGATTATCTCTCTCCTTTCTCTGCTCCTCCCTCCTCACATGCTTTCTATCTCTCCCTTTTTCTCTCTCAAAATAAATAAATAAACATTTTTTAAAAATTCCAAATCTTAGCAAGGTGCTGGTATATTATAGATTGAAAGCAACATTTTGAGCCAAGTAAGAAACCTGTCTGTTGCTTTATTTATAGCTGAAGATTAACTTGAAATGATTTACCCAGAGTTACATACTTACTAGTAAAATTTTATTTTATTTTTTAAAAATTTTTAATGTTTTATTTATTTCTAGGAGAGAGAGAGAGAGAGCGTGAGAAGNCCATACTAGTAAAAATTTAAAAAGCTGGGTTTCATGATGTTTTGTCCATTATAGCTGATACTAAAATAAATATCTCTGTCAAAGATTTCTTGGTATCATATCTTCCTGATAACAGATGAAAATAAATCTATTCAGCTGAGATTTAACAGTTGTGACAATGAAGTGTTGTCCTTTCCTAAAAATAGCAATTTTGGGGTGCCTGGGTGGCTCAATTGGTTAAGTGTCCAACTTTGGCTCAGGTCATGATCTCATGGTTTGTGGGTTCGATCCCTGCATTGGACTCTTAGAGCCTGGAGCCTGCTTTGGATTCTGTGTCTTCCTCTCTCTCTGCCCCTACTCTTCTCATGCTCTGTCTCTCAGAAATAAATAAATGTTTCTTTTTTTTAAACAGCAATTTTTAAGGTCTCATATGATCTCAAACAAATACCATATTTTCAAAAAAAAAAAAAATGGTGTTAACACTATTCATAGTAGCCAGAGGAGTAAAGATAAACATTTGTAAACATTACATATCCCCATCAATCTACATGATCACACACACACAGTCAGTCATTGCATTCTTTTAAGAATTTGACTGTATTTATCTTTCTGGATATGTCTTAGAACCTAGAATTGACTAACCACTCTGCTGAAATTCTAGCTGTACTAAAGTTAGCATAAAAAAAAAAATCTTCATCATCATGGTGACTTAGGGCTTTATGAGTTAAGCTTTGAGAATGTTATTTCTTTGTCTAGAGAAGAGCATTACCTCTAAGGATATGTAAGACAATCTAAAGAATAGAATCTATTCTATGACCTTGGGATAGAGGATGGACATCCAACTAATTATAGTCCAGAAGACCATCTCTGACCAAAATATGAAAGACCATTGTGTAAAAGAATTCTTGTTCAGTTAGAAGCAATTAGAGGTTCTAACTTTTTGAGATACTTAGAACTATGACCAGTTGCCACATGACCAATGATAACTATTATGCTACCATCATCAACTGTTTATATTTATTAGATATCTACTCTGCGCCCAGCTCTCTGCCAGTCTCTGTGAGAAATTTAAAGTATTTGGAAGTTCCATTGCCTGCTCTAAATGCTCTAAGTCTAGTTATGAAAAAAAAAAAAAATCCATGTGAGTGAAATAAGTGACCATCTCATCCTGTCTGTTTCATTTAGGACAGGAACACATCAGCTGGAGAATAGTGCTTTAGCAGGGTGGTTCCTGAAGTTCAAGCATAGCTTGTGGATCATTTGCATTAGAATCACCAGGATGCTTGCAACACTTGAAGATTCTAGGGTTCCCTCCCAGACTCTTTATATGTAAACTTTGTGTATGCAATCTAGGAATCTAGATTTTAGAAGTTCTTCATATTATGTATATATACACTGAAGTTTGAAAATCAATGCTTTTGTCAAGGCAAAAGTATATTATGGCACATTTTCAGATAATTTCTGATCATAGTAATCCACAATCAACTATAGCTTTTTTGTCAAGAGGCTTTTATAGTAAGATTGTTAATCCATTGATATACTTGACAGTGTTTTCCTATTTTTCTTACATTACATATTACCTTCAGATGAATTCATATCAAATTCTTCCAAAGAGCCCTACCCCTCATACCTTATATAAAACATTTATTTTTCCCTGTATTAGGTGCCCCGAACTATCCATTTCCGTGGAATTGATATCAATGTTAAATGCTTATTTTCTGCATTTAATCTTTCATTTGTTTTGCTGTTTGATATTGGGTGTAGCTTTAGGCTTTCAGTGCAGTTTTATCAAATAGAGAAAAAACTTCCACAGGATAAAGGATATGTTCTACTTCTCCTCTGTTCCCTAAAGAGAGACCAGCAGAGAGCTCTATGAACAGAGGAGCTGAATTGCTTGTTTCGAATATGACTTTACCAAGATGGACCAATTGATGGAAACCTTCACTTCCTTTGTGGAATTTTTTAATATAACTCTGATCTCTTAATGGCTCTGCCTAGGGGCCTTCAACTCATTCTGTCTTAAGAAGAGCAATCTAGGTTCATATAATATGCATACTTTGGCTGCTGTGGTAAAATGAAAAGTTAATGCTAATGTGATGTTGTAAAATGAAATAACCCCAACAACCATCATTTCGTTAAATGCCTGCTGCAAATATTCTACTAGGAATCCAGTACATCTATTATAATTCAAAATGATAAATTTAAAAGTGGCCTTTCTGATAACATACAAGGTTTGCTAATGGAAGTATTGATAAGTGGCCATTGCATACTGCAAAACCCTTGGTGGAGTTCACTAAACTAGATAGAGTTAGAGATAGATACAAATACATAGATATTTCTCCTCAAAAGTCTCCTGGTATTATGTCTTTCTGAAAGCAGATGAAAAAAATATTACTCTTTTTTTTGGAATAGGCCTCAATACCTTGGTTTATATAACACTTCATACAGGAAATCAAGGATTGCAGTGAAATGTTTACGATGAGATTTGCAGGTTGGCATGGTGAAAGACAGCCAGTCTTTATTCATAAAGTTCTTTCTGGGAAGCAGTTGACAAAGAGTTCTCTATAAAGTAGTGGGTGGCTTCTCATCTTAAAGTATAAAATCAGATATGCTACTGATAATTTATAACCAGTTATAGAAAATGTACTTTACTTAACTTGCAAGTATTATTCTCTTTAAAGTACAGTAGATTCTAGAGTCTAGAAATTATCATATCAGCTTCATAAGGTTTTAGGCCAATTTTTCAGGGAAAAAAATCATAGAACAATCTGATTATCAGGCACAAAGAGAGAAATAGCTGCTACTGACTCCAGAGTCACATTGCTCCTGCTGAGATGATAAAGTTTTCACCTCTGCTCTGACCCCAGAGTACACTGAAAATTACTGAGTAGACAGGAAAGATGCACAGTGATACCCCTCTATCCCACCCCTATGCCCTGATTGGTTGCTTCTTGAGTCACTGCTGAACTTCCTTTCTGGAGTGGGATGAACTTCACAGGAAACACATTGGCCAGAGAATAGTCAATGGGCAGACCCAAAACAAAACAAAACAAAACAAAAAAGCCACTCTGGACCTATTTCCTTGTTTGAAAAACAAGGGACTTGGAGAGTACATTCTCTGATTTTTAATTTTTTAAGCATTTGGTTTAAGAAAAAAATAACAAGGTTCTATCAGGAGTGTCCATCTAGTTCTGCAAGTCACTGTAAGTTCTGCTTAATATAAATTTGCACACTGGGGAAACTCATCATTGGCTCTGATCCCCCAGCTTCCTATGGCTATGTGTGGTGACACCCATTACTGTTGGACTTTCTCAAAGCTCATCGTGCTACATGACATGGGGATAATTTCATGTCCTCAAGAATGTTGGAAAAACCATTGCTTGTCCCTTGAGTCAGCTGTGGTGGATCCTATTATTGAAAGTGGTGTTTTGTCTATTTTTAGATGACCAACGAACCACCTACATTTCCCATGTTTGTATCTTACTTTCACATTCTCGAGTTTCAGCTTTCATTTTGCTTGTCCTTTGCTTTTCCCTGGTCTATAATTTGAGTTCTCAAAAGCTAAATATACTTGTTTGTGTTCTCTGAAAATTCTATAGAGTGTTCTTGCTCCCATTTGTAAGTAGAAAATATATAGACTACAAATATAATCTTATGTTTAATATTCTCACGTTTGACTTGTTATAAGTAAATCCAAAAGCCTGTGTATTTATTTTCATAATTTTTGAGCTACACATTTTAACTGAACACTGACTGATATAGAAGGAGTTGTCTACCTAAGAATAGACCCTGTCAAATAATCCAGTATCTTCATGTAAATTAAAATTGTTATTTTACATAAACAACAGTAGAGAGGTAATTGCTTAGACCCTAGGCAAGCTACAGCTCAGACATTGCTCTGATACTTCAGAATTGTATGATTTCTGTTGTCTGATTTTTGTGACTCAGAAAACAGTGAATCTCTTTATGTTTCTATTTCCTTATATATATTAAGGGTATACAACTCTCTACTTCAAAGAATAGTTAAGAATATTAAATAGCAACAACAGCAAAATATTTAGCCTGTAACCAGTATCTAGGAAATGCTGTTATTCTAAGTATATTATGTACAGTAGATTATATATTATAATGGTATTGTAGAATGTGGTGATTGACCACCATATTCTGCGCATTATATAGTCCATCTGAGACAAATTGCAGAATCTATGTAGGGCAAACTGACCTGCTCGAATCCAAGTACAGTTGTCCACAGGAACATATGACTAGGCAGAGAATAAATGTTACAAACTTCAGAAGCATTTATTTTATTTGATAAATTATCCCATTAATGTTTAATATTTAAAAAAGGAGGGTTGGGTAGGGAGTAGAATGAATACCTAGATTAATTTATATAATAAAATGCCAGACTACAAAGAAAATTCTTGTTAGCTTAGAGATACCTGTGGCCTTTAACTTTTCTCTAATAGAGAGACATTTCCAGAGGAAAGTTTGTGAAGCACTGGAAAGAAAACAGGTGTTGGTTGCATGATAACCATGGTTTCATTTTGCTCTTGATTAGTGATATCCCATGATGCCACTGGGTACTCATGGAATTTGATGAGGCCAGTAATTTGTCCTAGATCTAGTGGGTTAGTTTTAGTATTGCCATCATGAAACAATGTTCTCTTCTCAGAGTACAGTTGGGAATTTTACTTTACTTCATTGAGATTTGGGAAAGGGAGATTTTTGTGTGTGCTGGAAATTAAACTTCTGTATTTTGTTCCCATTCCAGATAAAAGTAGGCAGAGGAAAGTCTTCCCTGTGTTCATCTTTAAGAGATTATATAGCCTCCTTGAAGGGAGATGCTTTATCTGAATATTGAATAGTGCATTAAACAAGGAAGCAGAGATATTAGAGACAACCATGCACTATCAAGTAACTTCACTAAACTTGTAGATGGGAAGAGCTAGATTCAGAAGCTTCTCTTATATGAGAATATGAGAGCAAGGCCAAGAAAGCATGATTGGTAGGTTACCTAAGACTACACAAATAATTAGAGATATAGGTCAGTCTGTAATTTTCTCTGTCCTGTATTGTCAAGACTTCAAGTGTCTTCTAACTCCCAGGGGTCATCATGATAAGAGATGGCATGGACTTTGCCATAGGACAGCTCTAGCTATGACTCAAACACATAGATTTTAGAACTTGTGAAAGTTACTTAATATTTCTCTGCCTACTCTTAATGGAATCCCCACTTTACAGAATTGACTATGGGATTGAGAAAATGTATGAAAAAAAAAATGCCTTGTACAGGGACAGGGCTTAAAATACATATTTAATGGATCTGAGATATTTCCTCATTTCCCATTTTCAGTGTTTTGCCTATCTGTATCACTCCCTTGTGTCTCCTCAACTCAAAACTTCCTGGGCCATTCATACGAGCTGTTGTGAGGACTAGGCATAATGAATCTAGAAAAACAAAGTGTTCTAATATATATAGATATAGATATAGATATAGATATAGATATATAGATCACTATGAGTTTTCTAATTAATTCTTGCAAACACAGAATTTTTATTTTATTTTATTTTTTTAATGTTGTTATTTATCTTTACGAGAGAGAGCACGAGTAGGGGAAGGGCAGACAGAGAGGGAACCAGAATCCAAAGCAGGCTCCAGGCTCTGAGGTGTCAGCACAGAGCCCGAAGTGGGGCTAGAACTCACGAACCATGAAATCATGACCTGAGCTGAAGTCAGACGCTTTACCGACTGAGCCACCCAGGCACACAAACACACAATTTTTAGAGCAGACTTCCCTGAGAGTGATTTATGATTGATTTCAAGAAGATAAAGACCTGGGAGTATTGGTCTAAACATTTCTGGTAATATAAGAATCCTAATCTCAGGGCACCTGGGTGGCTCAGTCGATTAAGCGTCTGACTTTCAGCTCAGGTCATGATCTCACAGTTCGTGGGTTCGAGCCCCACGTTGGGCTCTGTGCTGACAGCTAACTCAGAGCCTGGAGCCTGCTTCAGATTCTGTATCTCCCTCTCTCTCTGACCCTTCCCTGCTCATGCTGTCTCTCTTTCAGAAGTAAATAAAACATTAAAAAAAAATCCCTGTAAGAATCCTGATCTCATCAGTTGTTGGTTTATTTTTCTTTATCAATGAAAAAATTATCATTTCCCTTTATCTGTCCTGCTCATGTTTTCTTCAGAGTTCTTATCTGATGCCACAGTAATTAAACACAATCTAGTGTTTCATAGTTCCTCTTTTCCACTGAATATTTGGCTCTTTCCAGCCAAATTTCAGAATTTAGGCTCTATTTCCAAGGTAAAAATGGAGAAAAGTCTCAAAGCAAAAGATTTAAAGAAGTGGTCAATTCTATAGCAGAGTCAAGAGCATGGAGTTAGGTAATCACTTGGCTGACATATTAAATGCTACATATTTCATAATTTCTGGTGACCACACAATAACCACAGAGAGCTTGGTCATTTTTTCCATCTCCTTTTGCCTTGGAAGCCAAATGAAATTATTCTCAACAGTTAATCTACTATCCTTACTATAGCCATCCTTCAAATGTTGAACTGTTATAAAGTTCTTTTAACTCAATAAAATACATATGCAGACACTTTTAAATTTGAATTGAAAGGGGCATTTCATCATGGGCAAATGATGAGGAGAATAAGTGGAAGTAATGGAAGTTCAATTGTATATATTGTTTATTGCCCATGAGTTAACAATATAATGTAAAACCTACTAAAATGTGAGACATTGTACAAGGTTAGAAATAAATTAAAAGGAGACTAAAAAATATGGTGTCATCTCCTAGTGTTAGAGAAGACATTCACTCATTACATTAATACTTACTGAGTAACCATATATACAATGTACCATACACACAAATATACAAAATATACATTTGTACCATATATACAAGGTACTTTGATAAACACCCATTAATATATCCATGTGTGCAGGTGTGGCTAGTATCAACCTTATTTTCCCTGACATGCCAGACTCCAGTGGCATCTCTTGCCCCATTCTCGTCCGTAAGTGTCCAGCAGTAGCTAGGGTACTTTTTTCAGTCTTAGACTTGCGTTCTCATCTCACCCTGAATGTGGTATTAGAATCTTCAGTGGTAGAAGAAGGAATAGGCAACCATGGACAAAAGGAGAGCCTGCGTGGAGAATTGTGCAATATAGTCCCTGTGTACATGTGTCCATGTCCATTTAATTTTAGTCTTTAGTTTCCTGAAAGGTAAGCTAAGGAAGAGTCTTCCCCAGGGCTTATATTCTATGCTTCTATGTCATGATGTCTTTTTGTTAGAGTTCCCCTACTGTTTCTTTCTAATGCACACCCTCATGGGTCCTGACTTGGCTACCATTCTAATACTCATCCACATTAGACTCCTCATTGCCCACAAGTATCACATTATGTTCTGCATTATTCCCCCCCCACCCCCGTCATCTCATTCAACCCACCTGGTGGAGCATCTGTGCCTTCTGCCTGACGACAGCCTTTCTAATGCAGAATACCCTCACCAGAATATGGGAGGCATCACAAATGATTGGGGATGAGCACTCTCTTCCACGTCCCAGGTCCAATGGGCAAGAGGCAGAAGCAATGTTTATTATTTTTTTCTTCTAGTGTCAGTGGCAGGTGTTAGAGAACAATAAGAGATTTAGGATAGTTATGGAAAGTCAAAGTGAAATTTTTAATATCGGTCACATGATGAATTAAATTTTGCTAAGCTATCCTGGAAAATTATCATACTGTATTATTTTAGGGGTTTAGGGTTTTCTGTCTTTCATGCAGTGAACTTTAGAATTTAACTCTCAGAGCACACAGAAGTTGCTCGTAAGTTGGAACTGATCAATCGGGAAAAAATGAGGTAACTGTTCATTATAGTGTGTGCCAAAGGAAAAAATCAATGATAAGGGATATGTATTTTGAACTTCCAGAAAAATAGATCAATATGGCCCAAGGAGAATAGAAAAGGAAAGAAGTTTAAAAGAATGAAAGAGGACATCCCTAGGAAAGGAAGAGACATAAATTGACCACAGAATATGGTATCATAAATTTTCATTTATGTGTCGATGTATGCATATGTTCATTATTTTATTTTTGGCCACAGTTGCATACATTCCTCTTTCTTCTAACATAAAGGTTCTGGATTTTTCTTGGAGAATCAACCCCTTTCCTACTCTTTGATGATATCATTTGCACCCATAATTTAATCTGTGTCCAAGGTTAGAATTCCTTCCAATTATTTCAGTTCTTGGGCCAATGAATTGTTTATGGGATACTGCTCCTTTGATTTGACTCTTTTATCAATTATAGTAGAAAGAGTTCTCAATAGTGATATGTTGATAAATTTCTAGTTTTTGGTAGGAAAGTGACAAGAAAAGGTCTGCTTGGCTATAGTGAAAGATTTGTGATGTAGGATAGTGAAAAGTAAGTTAAGTATGGATAGTATAGTAGGCCTCAAATGCCAAATTAATAGTGTTTACCAGAACATTTAACAGATACCTTACTATTTCTAGGTGACCCATTTTAGCTTTCCCTCACTTTTTAAAGTCAAGGCCTTGGTAATATTAGGCTGGGGCCATAGCCAAACCATCATTCTTAACTCAAGGATGTCTCACAAACTGTGGCCTTAACCTCTGTTCTCAAGATTTCTGGCTCTGTACCCTTTTGGAGCTAAAATAGATAAAAACTAAGACTCATATAGAAGTTTAATATGTCCCCAAGGCAACATTGAGATTCTCTTCCTCCCACTAAGAAAAATTTTTATTTAATTTGTAGGGGGAGGAGGAGGAAGTGGCTAATCTTAGGCTGTTTACAGAAACTCCTCCAGGGGTCTCAGATTGGCCTAGCCTGTCTGATTTGTTCTATTTCAGGGTGGAATCCATGTGGGTCCTTCATGTTCCTGTTTTTCATTTCATGCAGGGATGGGACCTAGGCATAAATTTATACTTGTGTAACCACTGAGAGATGTCACATTTAACCATCTGGTTAGAAACTAGGCTAAAAATTCTTCTAATCTCTGAGAAGCTGTGACTACAGAAGTTGTTTTTAGTGATTTCTCGTGTCTCTATATATTCAGGTTACCATAGGGGACCAATGTCAATGGATTTTATCTTCCTTATGTGAATAAACTGATTTTTTTTCAGAGGATGGTTGTAGGACTAAATACATAAGTATTTAGTCTTGGCAGTTGTGGTGTATAGCAATTGCAGCCGTTCACATTTTCCTATCTTTATGGAAAGTGTTAGCCTAGTTTCTTTTAGGAAATCTTCCATTGTCCCATTAAATCATGACATTGATTGATAAAAGCACATTCTCTGAGAGCTTGATTTATGACCATAGTGTATCCTACTTATTTGGAAGGTAGACTAAGCTTGGGGTGCCTGGATGACTCCGTGGGTTAAGCATCTGAATCTAGGTGTCTGTTCCTGTCATGATCTCACAGTTTGTGAGATTGAGCCCTGCATCAGGCTCTGTGATGACAGCACAGAGCCTGATTGGGATTCTCTCTCTCTCTCTCTCTCTCTCTCAGTCTCTTTCTCAATAAAATAAAATAAACATTTTTAAAAAATAAAAGGGAGACTAAGCTTGTCCAATCAGAGTGGACTTTAGGACTTTAGTGAGGAATGCTGAGCTTACCTTCTGAGCCCGGGTGAAGGGTATGAGGCTGTAACTGAAACTTGAATAAAACATGAACCAAGAGCAGGTGTTGTCAGGGACTATCAGTGGAGATGAATGGTAGAGAAAACCCATAAGAAGCAGAGCCAAGAGACTGGAATTACTACAGTATTTGAGTATTAATCAGGCTCTAAGTGAAGTTAATATGAACCTGGAGCTCAGTCGAAGTAAGTCCATTATGCTTTCCCAGACAAGCTTATATCAAGATTTATGTAGCTATTTATGGGGCACCTGCATGGCTCAGTTGGTTAAGCATCCAACTTTGGTTCAGGTCATAATATCACAGTTGGTAAGTTTGAATTCCGCATGGTGTTCTGCGCTGACAGCTCAGAGCCTGAAGCCTGCTTCAGATTCTGTGTCTCCCTCTTTCTCTGCTCCAACCCTGCTCATGCTCTGTCTCTCTCTATTTCAAAAATAAATGACCACAGAAACAGACACATAGACCAATGGGATAGAATAGAGAACTCAGAATTGGACCCACAAATGTATGGCCAACTAATCTTTGACAAGGTGGGAAAGAGTATCTTTAACAGATGGTGCTTGGAGAACTGGACAGCAGCATGCAAAAGAATGATACTAGATCATTTTCTCACACCCTACACAAAAATAAACTCAAAATGGATAAAGGACCTGAAAGTGAGACAGGAAACTATCAACCCTAGAGGAAAAAGCAGGAAACAACCTCCTTGACCTCAACCGCAGCAATTTCTTACTTGACATATCCCCAAAGGCAAGGGAATCAAGAGCAAAAATGAACTCCTGGGACCTCATCAAGGTAAAAAGCTTCTGCACAGCAAAGGAAACAATCAATAAAACTAATAGGCAACTGATGGTATGGGAAAAGATAGTTACAAATGACATATCAGATAAAGGGCTAGTATCCAAAATCTATAAGTAACTCACCAAACTCCACACCCGAAAAACAAATAATCCAGTGAAGAAATAGGCAGAAGACATGAACAGACACTTCTCCAAAGAGGACATCCAGATGACCAACAGACACATAAAATGATGCTCAGCATCTCTCATCATCAGGGACATACAAATCAAAACCACACTGAGATACCACCTCACGTCAGTCAGAGTGCCTAAAATGAACAAATCAGGAGACTCTAGATGCTGGCGAGGATGTGGAGAAACGGGCACCCTCCTACACTGTTGGCAGGAATGAAAACTGGTGCAGCCCCTCTGGAAAACAGTGTGGAGGTTCCTCAGAAATTTAACAACAGAACTCCCCTATGACCCAGCAATGGCACTGCTAGGAATTTACCCAAAGGGATACAGAAGTCCTGATGCATAGGGGCACATGTACCCCAAGGTTCATAGCAGCACTCTCAACAATAGCCAAATTATGGAAAGAGCCTAAATGTCCATCAACTGACTAATGGATCAAGAAGATGTGGTATCTATATGATGGAATCCTACATGGCAATGAGATAGAATGAAATCTGGCCATGTGTAGCAACGTGGATAGATCTCAGGGGGTGTTATGCTTAGTGATGTAAGTCAGGCAGAGAAAGATACCATGTATTTCCACTTATAAGTGGATCAGGAGAAACTTAACAGAAGACCATGGGGGAGGGGAAGGGGAAAAATACTTGGGGAGAGGGAGGGAGGCAAACCATGAGAGATTCTTGAATACTGAGAACAAACTGAGGGCTGATGAGAGTTGGGGAGAGGGGAAGGGGGGTGAGAGGCATGGAGGAGGGCACTTTTTGGGATGAGTACTGGGTGTTATATGAAAACCAACTTGACAATAAACTATGAAAGAAAAAAAATTTAAAAAAACAAAAATAAATGAACATTAAAATATCTTTCTTACTTAAAAAAAGATTTATGTAGCTATTTATAGTTTGGCACTATAGGAAATATTTCCTCCCTCTGTCTCTTCTCTTGGAAAGCTCTTTCCTTTTCCTCAAAATTTCTCTCAAGTATTCCTCAAGTATTTCTTCCTCTTTGAAGCTTTTTTTTTTTTAGACACAATGTGGTAGTTTGTTGTTCTGTTATAATCTGCATCATGTAGCACAGTGATATACTTACTTATCTGTATCCCTCATATTGTAAATTACTGTAATTCATTTCATAATACTTATTTAACACCAATTGGTGCTATGTTGTGTTAAGCTTTGGGGATTTGGAGCTGAACAAGATTTAGGGATTTGGGGATTTGAGGCTGAATATGTTTTGTGCTATGTGTGAGGGACTTTTGCCTTAATTTATTTCTTAACATTTTGAGAGCTGACGCTTGGCATTCAGAAGCCGTATTTCTCAGATCTTCAAAGAGTTCCCAAATCAAAACTACAGAAATATTTACCAAGGCAGATAAAATGTCCTCTCAATCACAATGTCACTAAAAGTTACATTTATAACACCATGTATATGTAGTGTATGCTTTTAAGAATCTTTTTTTAATTTTCACTATCATTTTATCATCTATGTTGTAAAAACAATTTACAGTGACTAGAGAACTAATTGAAACCATTTAAAAAATACTTTTTCTTCTTTCCATACACACCAGACTACAGATTATGTGTAAGTGATAGATTGAACTGAATTTGACAATTCATGTGTAAGAGTGTCTAAAATTATTATGCCCAGGATAAGAACCAAGGATGTATCATATGTATTGGCTTCATTAGTTTTTTTCTTCTGACTCAGTATCTTTAGTAGGACTTTATCCTGCCTTATGCCAGAGCCTGTTTTTAAAAGAAATGTTTGCGTGTGACTTTTCAAGAGTTATTTACTTAAATGATGAATGGAGAAAAAATGAGAAGAGAAAAATATCATGAGTTTTTGGTGGCTTTTATCTAAAGCTATATGACTCCTACTATTTAAGTTTGTGAGTTAATAAATCACAAGTGAATTATATTGTGGATTTTCAAAGTGGTCAAGAATATAGAAACCATGAATATCAAGTTCATGAGTAACATGATGGTGGAATAGAATATATTTCATTCAATTAAACTCTAAGTTACTTAAAGGGATAATGAGTTGTATATTCAAACTATGTAAATAAAACATTAAATATCTCTGTGTCTGTTTCTCACATATAGAATTGGTATATGATGTTATATTTTTATTAATGCCCCTCAAAGCCTAGCAGATCTCAACATACAGTTTATCAAATAACAGCTTGATCACTAGTTATACTAGTAATTTTAGGCAGAACAATCTCATTTTTGCTCATAGTATGTTGCTACCTTTCCATTCATTGATGAAGCAGTCATTTAGAGTTTGGGATGCAGTGATGTTGGAAAAGAATGAAGTAAACGGATCCCCTGGTAGTTGGGTTCAAATATTAGCTTCTTTAGTTTTAACCTAACTACTCATATAATTGTTTGGATCTATGGTAAGACAATCAGCAACTAAAACTACTTAGAAGTATCTTATCCAGAATTTCTAACTGAGCTCAGATAGTCTCCAAAGCTATAGGGGCACTTGCGTGGCTCAGTGGGTTGAGTGACCGACTTTGGCTTAGGTCATGATCTAGTGGTTCACGAGTTTGAGCCCCACATGAGGTTCTGTGCTGCCAGTTCAGAGCCTGGAGCCTGCTTTGGATTCTGTGTCCCCTCTCTGTCTATCCCCTCCTTGTGCTCTATCTCTGTCTCTCAAAAATAAATAAACATTAAAATAGTCTCCTAAGTTATATTTATTTTCAGTATGCCATTATTTATTTTTTTATTTTAAAAAAGCACTTTTTAGAATATGTATGGATCTTAATCAGTGCAACATATCTATCACACACTTTTAGTGGGAAGACAACCAGTTAAATCTTCTGTTAAAAGAAGATTAGTGCTATAATAAATTTATGAAAAATGTGTTATATAAACACAGTGATGGGGGTGACAAGTTCTGACAGAGGTAGGAAGAAAGCTACAGACAAAGTAGCTTAATGGAGAAGACATTTGCACAAACTCCTCATGAATAAGATTTTCCCATCGAGTTGAAGAAGAAAAGAAAAGGTAGTCCCGGTAAAGGGAGCATCATGGTCAACTACAGGAAAGCATAAGAAAGCAACTCACAGTTAAGAAATTAAAATCAGTCTTTAAAGCCATACCCAAAACCACTGGAGATACTTAAAAATTGCTCTGAATTTATAGAATGTTCTTCATGTATTTTGTAGAATAGTTTTGTGGGTTTTTTTTTTTTTTAATGAGTTTCTTAGGCCAACCCCTTTTATCAAATTCTATGTTCTTAAATGCAGGGGCCATTTCTAATTTATCTAGCAAAACATACAGCCCTTGGCAGCCATTCAGCATAGTTGTCAAATGAATAGTAATGGAGCTGGACTGTGGGTTTTGTGAGACAGAGATTGAAAGATAAGGAGGTTAAGTTGGGCCAGTTTTCAATGGGATTTGAATGTCAAAACAAGCACTTTAGTCTTTATTCTTTCAGTGAAGACAAGCCACCAAATGTGTTTAAGCAGATTAGTGACATGATCCAAGCTATGCTATTGATAGTTCCAAAAGAAGAGAAGATATTTTTTTTGGTCTCAGAATGAAAGTTAATTGTTTTAATAAAAATATTTTAGCCTGTTCACACACAACTCTTGGGGTTTTGTTTTGTTTTGTTTAATAATTAGGAAGCTCCACAATAGATACTAATTTGTGACTAAGAAGTATTATCTGAACAACATACACCAACATACACACCAACAATTTGGTGTTATGGTTAACTTCAGGTACAGATACTCCCAAGGAACGACTCCTTATTCTAGAAACTTCCTATGTAAACCTGAAGAGTTTAGTGCCTTGACTACCAACTTGTTTTGAATATGCTAGTCCTTAAGTATAAGAGCCACCCATTTCCATAGGCATTAAACTGTATGCCATTTTTCCAAGTAAAATGGCAATTACATCAAAGTTACCAATCCATGCCCAAGAAACCATTGTCTAAGACCCACACTAAAGCTTAAGATTCCTATTTGTCCTCTGCTAGTAATTTTTACTCCTTTGCATTTTAAAGGGAAATCCAAAGCCATTTAAGAAAAATGGAGTTGTACCCATCTGCACAAAGGGCAAAGAAAGCAAGAAATACTGATAGGTAGTAACATATATTGTTGTAGTTTTCAAATTACAATTCAACTTTTATAGTTTAGTTTTCTATTGAACATATCATAGAAATTTAATCTTAAGCTATTTCTGATGGAGATGAAGAAACTATTAAACACGATTTCATTGTACATTTGGAAATTTGATTTAATTTGTTATTTGCAACTGTTCTAATATAGGTTTATATGGCTATAATACTCTTTTAATTTCTAAATTACTAACTTGAGCTTCTAGCTTTTATGACTTGAATCTTCCATAGATATGGATCATACAGCTTACAGACAAATGTCACCTTTTCCTGATTTCTTCACATAATACATGATTCAGTCTATTCCACATGCAAATATATTATTAGAAATACTTCATAGTTAGAATTTGTCTTAAAAAGTCAGAAATCTGGTATGTGTTACAAACTTGGCCTGTGTTTATGAGTAAACTCTTATCTTTATTTCCATTATTCCTATTTCTACAAAAAAAAAACAGCGACACAATTTCCTTCCTGGGTAGTATCAGAAAAATTTAGCTTATGTTTTAACATAAACAAATACAACCTCAAGGAAGAGACAAGGTGGTATATAAAGGACATCAACCTAATTATTATTTGACAAATGAAAATGATTTTCTTTTCTTGGTACAAAGCTATTTCATAAACTGAAAACAAATGTGTATGAACAAATTAATCAGAATATTCTCAATCAAGGGGTTCCTGGGTGGTCAGTCGGTTAAGCGTCCAACTTCGGCTCAAGTCATGATCGAACTTTTCATGGGTTCCAGCCCTGCGAAGGGCTCTATGCTGACAGCTAGCTCAGAGCCTGAAGCTTGTTTCAGATTCTGTGTCTCCCTCTCTCTCTGACCCTCCCCTGCTCACGCTGTCTCTCTCTCTCAGAAATAAATAAAAAACATTAAAAAAAATTTTTTAAAGAATATTCTCAATCAAAATGTTCTAAGCTGAAGGTTAGTAAGTTATTTATTCTCATTTACAGAATAGTTGTACTGAGGTTTTGACATGCTAGAGCATTATGTTTATTGAAACATTAAGTTAGGTATTGAGCATACAAATGAGCATACAGAAAAGGAGCCTTTTAGGATAATGCTGTGTTTTGGGTTGGCTAATTTAAAAACTGTTATATCTTGGGGTGCCTGGGTGACTCAGTCGGTTAAGCATTCGACTTCGGCTCAGGTTATGATTTCGTGGTTCGTGAGTTCTAGCCCCACGTCAGGCTCTGTACTGACAGCTCAGAGCCTTGAGCTGCTTCAGATTCTGTGTCTCCCTCTCTCTCTGCTCCTTCCCTGCTTGCTCTCTGTCTCTCTCTCTCTCAAAATAAATAAACATTATTTTTTTAAAAAACTGCTATATCTTGCTTACTTATGTTTGTTTTCTTTTGTATTATGTTTAATTTCTAAAATAAAGTCAAAATAATATGACCCAGAGAAACCATTCTTACAAGGATTAGGGGTTTTAAAAAATTAATGCTTATTTTTAAAAATATAAATGGCTTGCAATAAATCAGATTTTTAAATGTCTAGGTAATATTCTAAGGTGTTGAGTTTTTTTTTCCTATAACCTTTAGAAGTTTAAAAGAAAAAGCTCAGCAATACTTCTTTTCTGTATCTGTAGGCTAGTTACTTCATTAAATGTTAAGATGTGGGTTTAAATCCACATAACGCTTTTTACCAAGCATCTTGCATGAGCCAGTGCCTCCACCTTCTCTGTTCTCCTGAGTTACTTCATCTAATAATAATAATAACAATAATAATTCATTAAGTCCTTAGTAGCAGGTACTGTTCCACATGTTTTTCTTAATTTAGTTTATTTAATCCTCCTAATGGCTCAGTGAGGAAGCTACTATAATTGCAAAGAAGAAACAACTGAAGCACAGACATGTTAGACAGGCTCTCCCAGACCACATAGTTTGTAAGTGGTGTGGCAGGGAGGGATACAGACACTTAATTTGCTAACAATACCTACACTAGATTACAGCAAAGTCAGTAGAATGTGGAAGTAGTAGGAGTGACTTTAGGACACTATTTTTATTAATATACTCTATAATAGGTCAACATTGATATCTCTATGAGCTAAAGACACCAAAATCTCTTCATATTGTATGTATGATTAAAGACATAAAATACCAAGGCTTTTATACTTCATTTGCTGAACATTGAGAAGAGAAGCTCCCCACGGAGAGCCACAATTCCACAGATCATTTAATTGCAAAGAATTTAGTGATAAGTGGAATAATAAAATGTCAAAACTAAAAATATTTCCATGTATTATCAAGGTGTATTAGCCCTCATTGAAGGAAAAAAATATGGCCTAAGGTATCCAAAGTACCTTTTAAAAGACTCTTTTGGTTACTATTTTAAAGTTTTATGTATTTATTTAGTTTATTTATTTATTGAGTTTTGTACAATAACACACATATAGTATATATATTTACACACACATATAACTATATATATAAATATATATAGTTATATATTTTAATAAAATAAAAGCAGTTAATATGTTTTTATCTTGGATCTAGATGAGGCAGTAACCTTGGGTAGAGCTATATTGAAACACCATGACCAGAACAAGAAGGGCATCAAGGTGGTCTTCTGTCTTATATTTCAGTTGTTTGATTCATTAAATTTGTTTCATTTTATAGTATCTAAAGAATTATGAAAAGGATGCCTGGCTGACTCAGTAGAGCATGCAACTCTTGATCCTGGGATTGTGAGCTTGAGCCTCATTTTGGGTGGAAGTAGAGATTACTTAAAATTAAAATCTTTAAAAAATTAAAGAAATGATATGTGAGATCTTGAAGTATTCTTACCCTTTGCTTCAATATAATGGAAATAACTTTGATCTCACAAGGGTGATATGATCACTAAGTGAGCTGATATGAAAATGCTGGGTAAACTATAAAAACAATAAATGCATAATAAATGATAAACTGATGTATTTTAGTAGTAGTAAGTATAATAATAGTAAAACTTAATTAGAGCCAATACCAGATGCAAGACTTCTGGTGTTGCTTTGTCACAGCAGGAGAGCAAATTCAACTTTAGTACACCAATGGATTCTGTTCACATTTTATAGAGAAATTATTATGTTCTCTTTTTTGAAGTTTATTCATTTTGAGAGAGAGAGAGAGAAAGAGAGCACACCTGAGCACACACAGGAGAGAAAATCCCAAGCAGGTTCCACATTCAGATGGGACTTGACATGGGGTGAAGTCATGACCTGAGCCAAAAGCAAGATCTGGATGCTTAACAAGTAGAGCCACCCAGGTGCCCTGAGAAATTATTCTATTGTTGACAAGGTCATGAGCTGACTTTAAAGGTCAAGTGTGAAATTTACATGATGCAAACAGACAGACAACCCAAGTTTCCAGTAAGCCTTGGGATGAATGAATTGGGCTAAAAATATTCTTTAAAAGTCTAAGGCAAAAAGCTATTATCAACTGACTAGCCAGGCACCTAAAATCCAACTACCCTTTCTCATTAGTGGTTTTCAAATGTTTCTACATTTGTCAAGAAAGATAGTCAGTCTTCAGGTATTAAAATGTTCCTTAAATGAATCTGTTTTGTTCGCATCCCCCAACTACTGCACTTTCAATGATAGTAACAAATTATTCCAACAGGGTCTTAAATCAGGGGCCACTTTACCATGAACAGCTTTCTCTATCTGAGCAGGAAAAGCAGAAGTACACTCCTGCTGACCAAATGAATGCACATGCAGTGAGGAATTATCTAGAAATAAACACCAAAAAGAATAGCAGGTATGTCAGAAGAAAATGTAAGTCATGTGCACAAAGGTTAAATACATATGTTTTTCTGTTGAAATTGGGAAAAAAACAATTCTGCATTCCCTGTAGAGATCATTGATTTCTGGAAAGTATTAAACTTTTAGATTCCAATTATACCTTGAGCCCTCTTTTCTAAGGCCTAATGTATGAAGAATTATACAACGTTTATTATACTATAGTCTCTATAAGATTGTGTATCATAGTTAAAACAGTAACTTTCAGGGGAGGTAGATTGCTTTTCTACTAACTTAATGTAATTGAGAGTTGAGGACCCTATTTATCAAGCAACTATCCACCTACTTCCAAATTAATATGGGTTGATCAAGTCCTACAAACATTTTTTGTGAATAACATTAACTTATCCTGTGTGAATATGATGATAGCTAAAAAAATAAGTTTAATAAATGAATTCATAAACCATTGCCTCAACCAATAAATAATAGCATCCTTCTGACTAGAGGGAATGAATTTATTGATGTTGGTTTTATATATTTCTCATCTCTGTTAAATATAAATCTTCTCCCTGTGGCTAAATATGCTGGTCTGATGCACTTCTAGTCTCCCACATTCCTCCTTGATAATTTCTCTCTTGAAAAAAAGAATCTCTGCTATATACTGGGTGGTCTGAAAGTTAAGTAAGTCTTGGATCAGGAAGAAAATATACATTTATGACTTGTACATTCCAGGAGTAGCAGCAGCTAAGGACGAGTATTGTGGTACATTCTTGCTCAGAATTTTTGGTGGGAATTTTAAACAGCAGGTCCATGAATATTGCCACTTCACTTTTTTTGTCTTATTAGCATCTTTCATATATGTGTGCATGCCACACACATATACACCTACTCCTGTATTATAATATAAAAAAGAATAAAATTCTTTTTTTTTAATGTTTTATTTATTTCTAGGAGAGAGAGAGAGAGACAGCGTGAGCAGGGCAGGGTCAGAGAGAGAGGGAATCACAGACTGAAACAGGCTCCAGGCTCTGAGCTGGCAGTCAGAACAGAGCCCAACGCGGGGCTCGAACCCGCGAACTGTGAGATCATGACCTAAGCGAAAGTCGGACGCTTAACCGACTAAGCCACCCAGGCGCCGCTAAAATAGAATAAAATTCTATCTTAACTCAAATTAAAGCCTTCAAATATATGTAACTACACAAATTTCCTCAGATCAATATTTGGATGTTATTTTTCCTAGATTCACATCTATCTCCATCCAACCATTTTCCAATACTTCTGAGAATATCAGAAATATACAGTAAGCCTTTTTCCATTAATCACTATTAATTGAGTGGTTGTTATATGAAGTATACAATTCCACCTTCTCTTATGCAACCAAGTTTTTACACTATGATTATTTAACCAAATTTTCCATAGCTGCAATTGGATATTTCTCACAGACACTATTTATACAAATATGGTTATCTGAGTAAATTTTGCACTTTTTTTTTAGTTTATTTATTTATTTTGAGAGAGAGAGAGAATAAGTGGGGAAGAGCAGAGAGAAAGGGAAAGAGAGAATCCCAAGCAGTCTCCCTGCTGTTGGTGCACAAAGCCCAATGCAGGGCTCATTCTCACGAACCATGAAATAATGACATGTGCCGAAACCAAGAGTTGGAAGCTTAACAGACTGAGCCAACTACCTGCTCCAAACTTGCACTCTTACTCAGCATGTAATAAAAATAAGTTTCTTACTTCCTCCATAATATGTCCATTTATTCACAATATCTTTTGAGCATCTATATGTAAAGTACAATGAAAAACACACATTCATAATTCAGAGGAGAAGTTCACCTGTGTTTCTGTGGTTTGAAGAAATATAGGAAGAAAGTGTGAAGAGTTGGATTTTGAAGACAATTCAAAGTTTATAAAGGTGAGGTGTGCCTGGGTGGCTCAGTTGTTTAAGCATCCGACTTTGGCTCAGGTCATGATCTTGCAGTCCGTGAGATAGAGCTCCGTGTTGGGTTCTGTGCTGACAGCTAGGAGCCAGGAGCCTGCTTATTAGGATTCTGTTTCTCCCTCTCTCTCTCTCTCTGCCCCTCCCCCTCTCATGCTCTGTCTCTCTTTCAAAAATAAATTAACATGAAAAAAATTAAAGTTTATAAAAGTGAGAAAAATGGAGGAAGAGCAAAAGAGGCAGTGGGAAAATGTGTCTGCAATTGTCTGTCATATCTAGACCTAATCAAGACTGTCTTCATGTAATAACAAGTTTCCCAACAAAATAGCAAGTGGATCTCTGTAGTAACTCAAATTATAGATTTGGTGATTCTGTCAGTAGGATCACTTTCAAGTATTATCCTGATGGATACCCTTTAAGTCTGTCTAATTTGAACATGACATTCTAATATGGTGGTAACTCTCATTTCTTAGATGAGCATGTGACCAATGAGAATCTTGACTAGGATTTTGCAGGAATTGTAAGGAAAAAGACTAATTCTGAAATTGTAAGAACTAAGGAAAATATCACCCTGGAAGTAACAGGTGTATAGAAAAAGTCTTAAAAGTACTCTTCCATTATAATAATGAAGCTACTCTCAAGATGAACTTTAAAAAATTTCAAGTTTTCTTCTTTTTTATAAACTAAATGATATAATTTGATTGATGTACAAGTTAATAAAGGTGAGATGAAAATGTTTGTATACCTGAAATGGGAGAAAGAAAGGCCTGTTTCAAAGAATCAGTCTTTATTCATTTGAATTTGCATCTATCTCTTTCTTCAAAGTACATTACACTGAAATATTTTGTGATTTGATTTCTATTTGAACTGCAAGTTTAATTAGATTTTTTGAATCCAGATTGTAATTTAATTTATCCATATATGGCTTTTAAAAGGAAACTAATTTTAGGTATTTGTTCTGAACATTAGTTTTAATTTTCAAAGCTTTTTATAATAAAGGAGTTTTGAAAGAGTAATTTTCATATATATCACATTTCATATTGCACCAGCACACTGACTTCCAAACAAATATTTGTCCCATGAAATAAAAATTTCAATATACTATGCTTCTAATTGGCATATACTTCTAAATTGGCAAAATAAAGCCAAGTTACAAACACCACTTCTGTCTAAACCATATAAATATGCATGTGTATTTATGAATATAAGTAACAAAACTTCATTTTTTTTTTTCTGTTTGCATTAAGGTTATGGGGTTAAGTGATGGTAGTTATAAGATAGGCTGGCACATTCCAGCTTTAATGAGTTTACAACTGTCACGGTCCATTATCTGCTCCCAATAGAGAACTATTCATTCAAGAGTTAGGCTTGGATTCTGGCAAAAGTATTCCACATTATAACAATTGCCCCATTGTGGATTTCACCACTATTCACTAACAATATTTAAGCATGCACAACTCAGTCCAGAGCCACAGTCTCAGACATAGTTGGATTCTTCTTTATATTCCATCTTCTACTCAATTTCTTCTTTTCCTTCTGCATCTTAACATAATATTTTAAAATAAGGTTTTCAGAACAGATTTAGTTTAAAAATTCCATGCTCTTGTATTGGAAGAAGAAAAACTGTTAAAATGTCTATACTACCCAAAGGAGTCTACACATTTAATGCAATCCCTATCAAAATCCCACCATTTTTCACAGAACTAGAAGAAGCAGTCCTAAAATTTGTATGGAACCACAAAAGACCCTGAATAGCCGAAGCAATCTTGAAAAAGAAAGCAAAGCTGGAGGCATCACAATTCCAGACTTTAAGTTGTATTACAAAGCTGTAATGATCAAGACAGTATGATGCTGGCACAAAAACAGACACATAGATCAAATGAACAGAATAGAAAACAAGTATATGCAAATTTATGTGCAAAGCTCTTAATAGAAAAAGGAGTAGAGCTCCAGACTACTAAAAATGATAGTTTTTTTTTTTTGTTTTTGTTTTTTTTTTTAAGAAAAAAGTATGTAGGGGTGCCTGTGTGCCTCAGTTGTTTAAGCATCCAACTCTTGATTTTGACTCAGGTCATGATCTCACAGTTCGAGGGTTCAAGCCTCCCATTGAGCTATGCGCTGACAGTGCGGAGCCTGCTGACAGTGCGGAGCCTGCTTGGAACTCTTTCTCTCCCTGTTTCGGCCCCTCGCCTGTTTATGATGTCACTCTCTCTCTCTCTCAAAATAAATAAATAAACTTAAAAACTTAAAGAAGAAAAAAATAGGAATGTAGACATATAACCTTAGAACATGGCACATACATGTTTTTATATTTGAAAGGAAAGGGGAGAGAGATGGTGCCCTGCTAAGTGATGGTTTTAACATGATTTTAACACGATTCCAAGTGGTCACATTAAATTTAAACTCTTGAGGGGCACCTGGGTGGCTCAGTAGGTTGGGCATACAACTTCGGCTCAGGTCATGATCTCACGGTTTCTGGGTTCAAGCCCCACTTGGGCTCTGTGCTGACAGCTCAGAGACTGGAGCCTGCTCCAGATGCTGTGTCTCCTTCTCTCTCACTGCCCCTCCCCCACTTGTACTTTGTCTCTCTCTGTCTCTCAGAAATAAATAAATATTTTTAAAAATTAAAATAAATAAATAAATTTAAACTTTTATGTGTTTGCCATCTGCTAGATCAGAGTTCCTTATGTTTGGGACTCTTGACATTTTGGGCCAGAAAATTATTTGTGTAAGTAGTTGCCCTGATCATTGTCGAATAAGTAATAGCATCTCTGGCCTCGACACCACCAGTTGTGACAGACAAAAATCTCTAGGCATTGCCAGATATCACATGGGGGCAAAATTGCCCCCAGCTGAGTACTAAAGAAAACATTTAAAACATTCTTTTCCAGAAGATGTTTAAACCCATGGGAAAAAGATATGGTGAGATGGAGAACTTTAAAGTAAATATGAGTTTGAAGTTTGGCCAGAACTTCAAAGAATTACATTAAAGTTTTTGTGTTATCTGAGCCTGCTTAATCATTCCATTTTGTACTTGGTGTTTGTTTTATTTGAGTAGAAATCTTCAGTAAATAGCAGTGCAAAAGGGAATCATATCTTGTTTTTATTATTGTAAAATAAATAAAACTCTTTTCCTCAGGGTCTCTTCATTTTTTTTCCATAAATCCTTTCTTTGAGATATGATATTATGAAATATTTAACCAGAAACACACAAATGATAGCACTTCATTCAAAGCACCTAACCAGATACCCAGAGTCCAAGAGGAAAACTTCAGTGCTAACATCCATGTCTGTTTGCTTGTAACTTAAAGCCACTGCTGTTCTTTTGGGTTGTGTTTTTACTATAAATATAAAAAGTCATAGCCTCTTTGTAGTGAAATTAAAAATACTTGTCTATTAAATGCTCACTGCTAAAATCAGACCAAGCAAAAATTCTTTACTTAGAAAGACGTCCTAACTCTGCATAACATTTTGCATGTTGCAGGCACTGAACTACAATAGAATAATTCAACTTTATTTAAGAATGAGTAAATGGTAAGAAAAAAGTCTCAGAGAAAATTCAAATGAAAATTATTTCTGGCTTGATAGTAAGGATTTGTGGAGCCTGAAGCCTATATAATTAATAAGGCCCCTTTTAAGAAATAACAATACAAATTTATATATAAAATAAAAAGGGAACATTTAGAATGAGAAAAGTAAATTACTACAATTACATTTTCTTTTCAATTTTGACAAATTGTACAAAAGCACAAACCTAGAAAAAATAAATAACATGTTATTTTTATTAATTAACTGCCTGACACCCTCTATCATGTTTTTCCCTATAATTTTTTGCCCTCATGCTTTCTGATAACATCTTCATGTTACATTGATTTTATAGTAACCTTTTCTATAGCAAGAATAAGAATTTGCATATCATTTCCTCCATTGTACTTGGCTGAACTGCCTTATTTTCATGTAAAGGTTATTTTTAGCTACAAAATAATTTTTGGTAATGCCACATAAGCATTTACTTTGGTAATGCCATGTAATTCTAAATTTGGAAATATGTCTCTCAATTTTCTTATAATCCACAAGATTTGGAACAATTTCTCAGGCATGTTTCTGACTTGGTGCATTTCAATTTGTTTCTTCTTTAAGTTCAAGGTTCTGGAGTGAAGCAACATCCATTTCACAATGACAACCACTTCCTCACACCTTCATGTGATGGTGTTGGGTGCATTCACTCAGCAGATGGTAGGAATATGCCTAGAAGCTATCTTTACTCTGGGACCACCAGCAATAACTTACTTCTGCATACATGTGGCTGATAAATCCATAATTATAGGTGCATTATTAATTCTACACTAAACCAAAGATAACTGTGTTCCTACTTCAAGTACCCCTATTCAGGCCCCAGGAATATTCATGGTCACTTCAAGGCCCCACTTGATCAAAAGTGAAGTGTGATGCAGAGAACTTAGGGTAGACAGAGACAATAGTTCTCATACTGTTCTCATTATGACTTTTGCAAATTTTACCAAAAATTGATCACAAGAACATTTTAAAGGTGAGACACCCTGAAATCTGGATTTCATTAACTTCATTATCTGCTTAGGAGTATCTTCAACAGAAGAGCTACACTATGTTATTTATCATTACACACAAGCCATGTCATTGTTTGGACTACTTCTTTGCATCTTGATATTCCTTGAAATTGTTTATACTGGGTGGCACAGGTATGGACGTATCATGACTGAGTAAGAAATAGGCTGGGCATCGTGTCTGTTCCTGGATTTTTTTTCCCTATTAAATCAGTAGGTTTGGCAGTCACTGATTTAAATTCCAGGTGTACACTTACTGTGCCACCTTAGCAATGTTACATCACTTCTTTATGCTCTATTCTCTCATCTTCTATTTAAAGCAGATGATGCCTCCTGACATAATTTCATAACATACTAGATGTAAAGCACTTAATAGACTACCTCGAACAAAATACTGTTCCATAAACAGAGGGTGGAGAACCTTTATGTTTCAGTGGTGTATTGGTTCTCTGTGACTGCACACATCATATAATCCCAGCCTTAGACACGGGGAAACATTCAGGTATACTTTCCCCCAACATTAGGAGCCAATATTTAGCTTTCTTCCTAGTTCAGCCTTTGCTTCAGCACTTCCTAGATTTCTCAGTTCTGTGCCTTCATCCAAGTCTTTCACATCAAGGCCTAGTCAAACCTAGTCTTTCACATCATTCTGTAGCCAGTCCCATTTATAAGCATAATCCTGAGCCATCTTCCTGAACCATTCTAAGCTTTTATTCACCACAAATTTCCAACTGACCATTTGAATTACTGTTTGTATTGTTTACTCCTGGGCATGCATTTACTTTTTAGGCTTGAAAACTGACTTGACTTCACCACTCTGATCTTCAAATTTCTTTCTATATGATTTACCCTTTGCCTCTTTCTTTTTCCCAACCTTAGTCATCTCATTTCATCAGAACCCAACCAATGTGATCATTCTCTCTCTCTCTCTCTCTCTCTAAAAAAAAGAGAAAGGGCAAGAAAAGAAATTCCAAGCAGGTTCTGCACTGTCAGCATGCAGGGCTCAATCCTACAAACCGTGAGATCATGACCAGAGCCAAAACCAAGAGCCAGGCTCTTAACTGAGTGAGCCACATTCTTGACAGTGTCCTCAAGCCCACTGGATACTGTCACATTGGGTTGATATCTTCAGTGGAAATTTTAAGTGACTTCTAGATCCCCAAACTTTTATCTATACTTTAAGCAGCAACACCACACACTCTCATATTTTGCTACCATTAATTTTAAGCCAGCATCAACCTAACAGGCTGGGCAAAGTCATATGAGATCAGGTTTTGGGAACTATTCATGGTAACATCAACCCAAAGTTCTTTTGTTCTTCTGGTAAATAAAATTTCCAAAGTTCAGTAAGCAAATTCTTGGTTGATGTACCCATAAATGTTTCTCAGTCCAGAGATAGATTTGTTTTCATTCATCATTAATTTATCTATTTATATACTCACTCATAGAATACCTTTTTTTAACAATTTTTTAATGTTTATTTATTTTTGAGAGAGAGAGAGATAAAGTGCAAGTTGGGGAGGGGCAGAGAGAGAAAGAAACAGAATCCGAAGCAGGCTCCAGGCTCTGAACTGTCAGCACAGAGCTTGATGCAGGGCTCAAACTCATGAACTGTGAGATCATGACCTGAGCTGAAGTTGGACACTTAACTGACTGAGTCACGTAGGCGCCTCACCCATAAAATACTTTTAAAGGCCTGTTGCGTGTACCAGCCACTGTTGAAAACCTATGGAAATTAAGAGAATAAAGAACCTTCACCAATATTTATGGCCATGGCATGCAATCAAATGTCAAACTCTGTCAATTTTACTTTGGAATGATCTTGTATATTGCCCATTTCTTTCTATTGTCATTGAAATCACTATTTTTTAATAGGTCAGAACCATCTAACCCCCAGTTCATTTTTAAGCCTTCTAAATTGTCTTTTTGTTTCTGTTTATTTTCTTGTTCAAGTCATTCTACACAGGGAGTCAAATGTTCTTTTTGAAAAACAAACCTGATGATATTCCTCCCTTGCTACATCCCTTTCAAAAATCTCCCATTTTCCTCAAGATGGAAATTAGAATCTTGAATCTTCCTCTTTGCTTCCTTCTCTTGCTTTATTTCTTGCTGTTTTTTTCCCCATTCATATTCTGCACTGTATACCTATACATGTATACTGGCTTTTCATTTGGTTTGGTTTTTTGATTGGCATCTGCCCTTTTCCATTCTGTATAGTATTCATGAAGTTTGGGACACTTGTCCCACCTCTTCCATGCCACCATTTTAGTTAGCATATAGCTGTTGCTCCATTTACTTTAGAGTCACTTTCTCAGGACAGCCTCATTAATCAGGTGCCATTCACAAATTGCACTATCACTTCCTGTGCTTCTAATATTGTAGTAAAATTATGTCTGGATTACTTGGTCTTTCCCACCAGCCTCTAAATTTCCTAAGGATACAGTCTGTAGCTTGATCACAAACAGATTCTCAGTACCTCACAGATTGCATGCGGTAGGCACTCTGAAATGCTTGTTGAATGATAATGGCGATTGACTAGCTACTACTCTCTAAGGCCCTTAGTCCAATGAGGTGATCGGAGAAGTAAAAACATCAATGAGAATCAGATGTGATTAAGCACTCAAGAGGGACGTATACAGAACAGCATGGTAACAGTAGAGGAGCAATTGAACCTTGCCCTGGAGAGTTAGGAGAAGGTTTCAAGAAAGGTGATGTCTGAGTGGAGACTCTTGAACAGGAGCAGGGATGAGCTTGCAGGGAAGAGGGCTAGGTATTCCCAATGGAAGGCACAACACAGGATAAATAAGGGAGGAGGCACAGAAGAAAACATTGTATTCAAGGTACAGAAAATAACACTCTCTACTTGGGGCATGGAGTGCACATGAGACAATAGCAGTCAATAAATAGGAGAGGTGGGCAGGAACCAGATCTCCAGGGACCTTGCATTTATAATACTGAGTTAGTTGTAAATTAATAGAAGCCATTGGTTGGTTTTAAGCCGAAGAGTGGCAAATCCAATTTCTTACATGTTGTAACTATTTCTCATTTAATGGGTCAAATGCCCTGAGGAAGAGAAGTTTTTGCTTGGATCATCCTAGTAGGTACAACCCCAACCAGCCTCTTTCAATGTTTTAATAAAATGATGCAAAAATGTTACCCTGCTGCACTTTCCTTTTTTTTTTTTTTTTTTGATCAAACACTTCTTGACCAGGTGGGCTTTTGTTAAGTGACATCGGCAAAGTTGCCAGATTACATTTCAATAAAAGGCAAGAAAAGTAGCACGTCATTACTTAGTTCAGTGAAAATATATATTTTGCTGAACTTAAATATTGATTTATAAAAATTCACGCTAAACTCTAGAAAAAAATCGTGACAATTTATATTACTGAAAAGTTTTACTATTGCCCCATGCATTGGCTGCATTTCATTTTATGACTCCAATGATTTTCATCAGACACCTACCTCTATTCAGAAGCATATTCCTTTGAGTAACTGTTTTATAATGTGAAAGTCAAGGCCGGATCATCTATGTGCTACTGCCATCTGCTGGTTATAATTAACACATGTTTATATCTCTTTTGCTCTTCAGGAAATGATTGATAAATGGTGTGAAATTAAATCCTTTTGTAGAAAACAGAGGTGAAGCAATCAGTGATTCATCTTTACAGTCAATATTGAGAAGTTCTTTCTCCTTGTATCTTAAATAAGCTCTCGACATTCATTTATGTATCCTGAGCTATAGAATGAAGAAAGATTCTTTATTTGCCTGATTCTACTTGTTTGCTTCTGGCAAACATCTACCTTCAATCTTGCCACTCTTCTTTATACCGTATACCCCTTCTCAGCAAAGCAGTTTAAACTGCCAGCTCCAGTTGTGTGTGCCAGGGAGTTGACAATGCTTTGCTATTGTTATATACAAAAATGAACACTTTTGACAGAATTTTTATTTCTTTACCTACTGCTTGAAAAATGAAGTCGTGGCCAGCTTTGTTGATTAGTCAGACCTAAGAAATAGGAAAACTGGCCAAGAGTTTAAAATTGTAACCCTACCTATAAAATGTCATATTTCTGACTTCAACACATGTAAGAGTTTCCATGAGGGACACATGGGTTGTTCCAGTAACACAGATACAGTGTGTCCTCATCTTTTGAGATCCCAGATGTTTAGATCCAAATCTGAGCTTGAGATGTTGTGGTTTGGATCTTGGCTTACCTTATGCTTTGGTACAATTCTAAAGTAACCCAGCTCATTGTAGTGAGAGATGTCAAATCCAATGCTCAGTTCTTGTGGTTTTGTGACCTACATACTTTTCAAATGCTTTATCTGTTCACACTAGCAGTACAGTCCCTTCTATCAGTCCGCATCTCAGTTTTCTCCTTGTGAGCTTTAAAATTGGGACTGCTACATGATGCTAGAGTGCTGTCTCTTCTCCTTCTAATACAAGGATAAAGTACTCACTGCTACAGGGTAACAAGTAGTCTAGCTCTAAAGCCCAATATGATTTTCTGCTCTCTCATCCCATTCCTGGAATCGGTTGTCACAAGTTAGGTCCTATGGTGGACAATCCCTGAGACTGAGAGAGGCTTAAAATATTTATTAAGTCTTTATGAAAGAATGCCATAGAAGGGAGGCAGAGGAAATAGGATTGAGCAGAGGGAGAATGGCGGGGTCTTTATACCTGTACTTCCTTCAGTCATTGGAAGCAGATCAGCCAAGGAAGGGCATGTGCTTGGGTGTAACAGTGGTTCTCTGCAACGAAAAGAATCCTAGAAGGACTAAAAGCTGAAGGGAGATATGGTGGTGAATCTTTTGCCAAAGCAATTTGTGTATTTTCAAATCGGTTGAGTCTGTGTGTTCAGAAATTGATAACTTCAAGATTTTGATCAAGAAAAAATAATCAAGGAACAGCATCTTGTGGCAAGAAAAAAAATGCCATTTCTAGGCCAAAGTCATGGGGGCCCTCAAAATATTTGTATTGTACTACAGCCCACAGCAATATTTTTAGGCTCTTATATTTTAGATAAAGAGGACATTTTTTTTTCCCCTGCATAGATACAGGCTCCATCATATTGGCTTCAGGTAAGAATTTGTATAAATTCCTGACCTGTCAATCCAACTGGCATTAACTTTCCTCTATCCAGAATTTTCAGTGTTGGTAAGATTAAAAAATACAGTGCCTTTAAATGCCTGTAAAAGATAATGTACAACACTATTAAACAATATGATTATTACTGTCAGAAGTATATAAAGCTTTGGAGTACCAGAATGGCTCAGTCGGTTAAGTGCCCTTCTCTCAGTTTCAGCTCAGGTCATGATCTCATAGTTTCGTGGGTCCAAGCCCCTCATTGGGCTCTGTGCTGACAGTGCAAAACCTGCTTGAAATTCTCTCTCTCTCTCTCCCTCTCCTTCTCTCTCTGCCTCCTCCCCACTTATGCTGTTTATGTCTCTTTCAAAATAAATAAATAAACTTTTTAAAAAAGTATATAAAGCTTTGAGTCATAAGCATGGTGTAAAGCGTAGATCTGCCAGTTACTTTATCCATGACCTTGAATAAGCCATTGGACTTCAAGCCATTTACTTCATTATATGCCGTTTTGTTAACTCAGTGTATTAATACCTACATCATCCCTTTGTGAATAGAAAATAGAAAAATGAATGTAAAGGAACTTTGCCAAAGATAAAGTGTTACATAAGCTCCATGAGTAGCTTCTTAGCTCTGGACAGGTAGCCCCCTCTTGTATCTCGATACATATATCCTAAGTTACTTTTCTTTCCATAAAGTGCACTGTTCTGTATGTGTATGTTTTTATTTTATTTATTTTTTAATTTTTTTAATGTTTTATTTATTTCTAAGAGAGAGAGAGAGAGACNTTTTAAAATGCTAACCTATCTCTCCTGTTTTTTGTTGTTCTTACTTACCCTATCCTAAAATTTCCTATCACGTACTTCTAAATGATGGCTGGCCCTCATCTCTTTTCCCCCAAAAAATATGTTTTTATTTATTTTTGAGAGCAAGAGAGACAGAGCATGAATAGGGGAGGGACAGAGAGAGAGGGAGACACAGAATCCGAAACAGCCTCCAGACTCTGAACTGCCAGCACAGAGCCCAATACGAGGTTTGAACTCCCAAACCATGAGATCATGACCTGAGCTGAAGTCAGACGCTTAACCTACTGAGCCACTCAGGCAACCCCATCATCTCTTTTCAGAACTAACACAGAGCCTCTCCTCTTCCCCAATCTATCCTAGGTGCTAATCTGAGAAATGCTGCTTCTTCGTAGCACATTTCCTGGGTCCACAGCATATGGTTTTATTGTTACTTAAGTTTATTGCCCCCCCTACATCTATAAGGAGTTAATTTTAAAAATCATGTGTGTATACAACTGTCAGGTTCTCCAGTTGTTGTGTTGCTAATACATGCATCTGAAATATCAGTATACAAATCAAGCTACAGTTAAGAACATGAGTAAAAGAGGAACAATTATTAGAGATTTCTTATTCGTTTTCACCCTTTTATTTCACTATGGTAGAATCATTGCTACTTTCTGATCCTTTATTCTTAGCCTCATTCTGTTACAGGATCAGAGCTTCCTTGTTTTCTCCTGGGATCCAGGCCATGCAAGGGAAGGCAGGCCACCCTGAGAGGAAAATAGACTTAGCACAAACAGGCTACTTGGCTAAAAGCCTCCTGAAGATATGACTTTTTAGACACATAAATTTTAAGTGAGGAAAATGATAGAAGTGGATACTTCAACAAATAGGTTCATCTGTTTGTAACCCACTGTCTTTGAGCAGAGAGCAGAGGAGGAAATGGACACACATAGGAATGTTTTAATAGTGAGAAGTGACAGGGATATAAGAAGGGGCAGTATAGAGAATTGGAAGGTAGAGGGTCTTCAATGGGGAAAGCTGTCAATGAGGACAAGTCAGTATTTCTTTTTTTTTTTTTAATGTTTTATTTATTTCTAGGAGAGAGAGAGAGAGACAGCGTGAGCAGGGGAGGGTCAGAGAGAGAGGGAGTCACAGACTGAAACAGGCTCCAGGCTCTGGGCTGGCAGTCAGCACAGAGCCCGACGCGGGGCTCGAACCCACGAACCGCGAGATCATGACCTAAGCAAAAGTCAGACGCTTAGCTGACTAAGCCACCCAGGCGCCCCAGGACAAGTCAGTATTACTACATGAATTACCTTGACCATAGGAAGGAAAAATAAAAAGCAAATGGATCTAAAAACAGTTTCTATCCCTCATATAGATTCAATTTTTTTTATTTCCTACTTTATTGGTAAGTTTACTTTTGAAATAAGATGATTCTATAACATAATTCTTTTTAAAGATCTATCTTTTCACAAAAATATTTTTTATTGTTCTCCAGAGTTTTCTTTTTGTATTTCTCAGAGAAGATGACTCTCATGGACAAGATCATCTGGGATTAAATCTAAGGCTTATCCTAAGGAGTTCTGGCCTTTAGATACTCCTTAGTATAAGGGCTTTGGGTTTGGGTCAGGGCCCATTGGAGAATGTGTTCTAATTTGCTAAGACTGTTCAAGCTCTGTGAAAATCATACTTAAATGAAGAAAATTCAAGCAATTCAATAATGACCCATCATCACCTTGCATTTGTTCTACATAGTGTTTTGGTGGAAATTCAGAAGAATTCACAGCCTAGGATCTCTGAGGTGACTTGTCCAACTTTGTCTTTGACATAATGAACAACAAGAGTGAACCAATCATCTTTAATTAGTGGCATTAATGTTTAAAAATAGAAAAGTAATAAGCTATGTTTATCAACACAAGGACAAGATAGTGTTATAAATCATAATTAAACCCCTGGGGTTTCTTCTCATAACCCATATATCTTTTAGGAAGCTACTTAAATTCTCTGTGCCTCAATTTCCTCCTGAACAAAATGAGAACGTAAGCCTTGTCTCATAAACTTATTTTGAACATGGATTGGGGTTATGAATGTAAAACACTTGGCAAAGTTCTTGCACAATAGTAGTCAATAAATATTGTTATTATTATTATATAATTATAACTTATTTGGAGTCAAACAGTTCTTAAAGTATTATTCTATATCTTCTAACATGCATGAATTCAGACAACCTGTAAGTCTTTGAGTTGATTTTTATTTAAGGCACCTGATGCAGAGACTGGCAAGTGGTAAATCACTTTATACATAATTGTTTCTTTTCATTTGAAGATGGATTTGTCGAGGAAACCAGCTTTGGAAAGGGAATAACTCCCCCTTCCCCACCTCATAATATAATATAGCTCTTCTAATAAATGTGTCCCAGTTTTTCTTCTAAGGAACCATCCCTATTGAAGCTCTATATGGTCTGGTTGGAGATGGTCACATGGCATAAGATTTGTCACCTTGGTGGTCCAGTTATGCAAGAGACCACCTTTCTTCCTTATGCCAGTTTCAAACTGGTTTCTGCCTTTGGAGCTAATAATCCTTAACAATAAGAATTTGTAGAAAGTTTGGTCAGTATTATAGTTGCCTTCAGAAAGAATTACCTATCTCCAATTTCAGGATACATTATGGCTATTATTGCATGTTCTTTTTTTCACATTTCTAAAATATTACAAAGATTAAGTTAGTGCTACATGTGGTACCTATATTGTTTTTTTATTAACTACTTATCTACATCACGTATGCTGCTTTCTATTATTCACTCAATTTGAATATTTGAGCCAAGATTCCCATGTAGAAAATTGCTTTCAGGCAATAGTAGACTCTAAAAACACTATCAAATGTACTATTTTAAACATTTTGGAAAAGATAGATTCAGAAAGCACATTAAATGCTTGATGTACAGAATTTTTAAACCAATTGAAACACACAAGCCAGAAGCATTAAGACTAACATAGTGAGCATGCAGAGGCTCCACTTTATTAATGTGTCATAGATGATTTACAGACATTAACTTTACTTAGCATATCCCTCGAGTTTCTCCTATATGTCTTAGAAGGTATTAGACATGATGCCCCTTTACTTGTATATAAAGGAATGCATGTTTTGTTCTCATGTGTAACCATGCCATGATGATCAAAATCAGTAAATTAATGTAGATATAACTCCATTACTACACTATATCATATGTGTAATTATATATATGTGTGTATATATGTACTTCTATACATATATATATATTCCATGTTGTGCATCTCACCACCACTTTTATTGACTCTTTACTCATTTCTTTGTTTATAAACGTGAGCCATTACTGTATTGTTGTTTTTGTTTCCTTGTGTTTTTGAGAGAGAGAGAGAGTGCACAAGTTGGGCAGGGGCAGAAGGAAAGAGAGGTAATTTTTTTTTAAGTTTATTTACCTATTTTGAGAGAGACAGCACGAGTAGGGGCGGGGCAGAGAGAGAGAGAGAGAGGGAGATAGAGAATCCCAAGCAGACTCTGCACTGTCAGTGTGTCATACCATGTAGGGCTTGAACCCATGAAACTGTGAGATCATGACCTGAGCCAAAATCAAGGGTCAGATGCTTAACTGACTGAGCCACCCAGGCACCTTGAGAGAGAGAGGGAGAGAGAATCCATTCTTGAAGATGCATCCTAGTGTTTTAAAAATTGTTTTTCTATATATAAGCATTCAGGTGGCTTCCAATATTTTGCATTCATAAAAATGAGTTAATAAACAAACTTGTATATATGTATATTCTTGTTGTTATAGATAAATTCTTAGAGGTGAAATTGCTAGGTCAAAATATAAATACATATGCAGTTTTGTTGATTATTGCTAAATTCCCTTCAAAAAGGGTTGTACCAGTTTGCATTCTCATTAACAAAATATTATACTTCAAGCAATCTCTTAAATTTTTTCTTGTTGTATTGGCTCAAAAGAGCTTGAAATTTTTAAAAGGATAAAACATATTTTAAAAGAAATAAATATGCCTTCCTCATACCTGTGAGATTTGGTCATGTGAAATACTAATTCAAGTGTCTGGAAAATCTTCAAATATCAAATAAGTATCAGATTCATTTACTCTATGGTTCTTATGGAATCAAAAATAGGGACACAAATAGGTCCAAAAATTTTGGGAAAAACATATTTTGGTCAAAACTCAGCTATTCATAAATTTTAAGTATCAAACGTTCTTTCTCTTATTCTTGTCCCTTCTCCATCATGATTCCATGTATAGAATGATTAAGATTTTGAAGTCTGACAAAACTGGGTATGAATTCCAGAGTTTTCTTTTATGCCATATTAACAATTTGCTTATCATCTCTAAAATCTGGGTTTTTTCATTGTATGTAATTGGTTCTAATTATATTTCTTACTATGTACATTGTTAGGATTAAATAGAACTACCTATGAAATCTTTACATAGTACATCTGGAATAGGGTAAGCTTCAAGTTATATTCTTCCTTTTCCTAAAATATTTTGGGTAAATGAGGTTTGATTACATTTTGATTTTTTGCTTGCTTTCTTTTTGTCAATGAGTTATATACTTTAAATTACATTTATATCTTTTGTCAAAATATGTTGTCTATTGCAACACATTTTGTATAATTTTACTTCAAGATTTCACAAATGAAACAAAGCTGACAAAATCATAGTACATAAATCTTAAGAAATTACCATTTTTAAAAGATTCTAACATATATCTGAAGATATTTTTCTTTTTCTAAAAAGAGCATGAGTCTTAGATGAAAAATAAACACTGTATTTGGCTCCGATATTATAATGAGGGTGAAGAGCTTTATTCTTTATATCTCTCAGTGTAGGTTAAAGGTTCTATACCAGGCATTTATTCCCTTTGTAAACTGAAAATAATTAATGACAGAAAAGCTACATATGCCCAAATGCATGTATGAGAGTTCAGATGCCAGTTTTTAATTCTAATAAATATTTGCAGTTTATAACTTAGCAAATTGCATGTCGGTTTTTAACCATTACTTCTACATTCTACTATACTTCAATGAAAGTGTTAATGAACATCATAAGTTAGTGTGAAATTCAAGAGCTGCACTGATTCTAAAATAAAAAGTCCTCTTCTGCGAATATGGCAGACAAAAACAGGGTCTGTTAGATAAACTGTGTAGGAATTTTATAAACCAAGTTTTTGAAGTTTAAACAGTTTAATAAATCTCTTTATGAAAATATAAATCTCCATCCCTACTCCCATCCTGTGTGTGTGTGTGTATGTGCACGCGCTTGTATATAATACAGAGTTAAACTTACAGGATATATATCATATTAAACTTAATTACATTGGTTTTTCCATTTAGCTTATGGAAATCATAAAAATGAAACTTGCTCATTTATTTCTTTTGTCAGCATAATTTCTATAAGAACAGTTTTTGCAGGACTCTATCTTAAATGTAAAGGTAAAAACTGCCAAATTTGTATTTACTGAGTATGACATACATTCTTTTCAATATGTTCAAAATTTGTATTGAATTCAGTAGTCTTAATTTAGTATCACAGATTAAAGCTGAAAAGACATAGGATGTAATCTGGTTTAACATTAATAGTCTCTAAGATGTGCATCCTCAAAATATTTTACTTAACGTTTCAACCATTAAAAACAATTACATATCCATTTATTTACTTATTACCTGTTCATTCAATACTTACTAAGTCCCAGGAAATATTCTAGGCTCCATATAATTGAACAAAACAAGCAATGATTCTGCACTGGTGTTGATTACATTCTAGAATAGAAGAAAATCCATTCATTATATTTATATAGTGAATATGAAAATTGTATAGCATTTTAGAAGGTGATAGGTATTGTGTGTTAAATATAATGTAGAGCAGAGGAAGGAGGTTTGGAGGGGTCTTTATGTTATTACAGATTATTGTGAACATCACTTGTTGCCTAGAAATTCATTATGTTCAGGTACTATTTAATTCTTATTCTATTTTTAGACCGTTATTTAAAATATTATACAAGATTTGGAAAATCTAAATCCAAAGTTCTACTAACCAGAGATAACTTCTCTTAGCATTTCATGAAATTTTGTCAATTTTTGTCCAGATTTTTTTCAATATTTATATTAAGTATAAGTTGAATTAAAAGTAATGTATGGGTTTGTGTTCAGGTTTTTTAATGTGAAAATTTTTTACTTAATAAAAATTATATATTCATAAATGCATCAACATTATTAACCTATTTACATGATAATGCATTGCTACTTTAAGCAGAAAAATAATACCCCAAACGCATTTTTATTAGAATAAAGATCCTCCATATTCATGTGGTGACAAGTTGGTGACCTCCCATTTATGCTAATTAGAGCTCTGTTTTATTGCAGCAAGAAGCAAGGCTAATTTGCATCTTCATTTATATTCACCCCCTGAAAATGAGTCATGATTTGTGACTCAGAGTTTTCTATTGCTTGTTGCAAAAGCGGAGCAGTCACTTCCCAGCTTTCTTCTGGCTGCCCCCTCTGCCTGGAACCCTCTTTCCCTACATTAGTCCCAGTGGCCCTGTCTCACAATCGAGGTCTCAACTTAAATGTCATCACATCAGAGAGACTTTCCTCCATGTTATTAAAACAACCCTTCCCCTTGGTCACATTCTCTCATATAGTCCATTTCATTTTCCTCAGTAGTAAAGTTGATTTCTTTATCTTGTTTCCTTGCTTATTGTCACCTAGTCCTCCTACCTTAGCTCCCTGAGTGCCCAGCACCTGTCTGACTTGGTCTCCACTATAGCCTTAGTCTCAGCTGAGTCTCTGGCACATACCAAGTAATCAAGAAATGTTTGTTGAGTGAAGAATGAAAAATGATGAGCACCCTAAAGTTTTCACAGTTAAAATATTCCAGGCAATTAATTTTTCTCCTTAATTTAGCAGTTTCAGTGTACTTCTATTCAATGCCAGATTAAGTGGGAAATCAAATTGATACTTCATGAAGAAAAGTGCATTTACAATAGAGTAGTATATCATCATGTAGTATAGTATGGTAAGTTAATATAGTGGTTAAGATCATAGGCTGTGGAGCCAGATCACCAGAGTTGAAATTCTGGCTTAGCTACTTACTGGAGCAAATTACTTCACCACTTTTTACCTTTTTGTTTGTAAAATCAAGATAATAATAGTGCCTTCCTCATACAGTTTTTGTGAAGACTAAATGAGTTTATTCCCTTGCAGTGTTTATAATATTTCATAGTACATAATAAACATTTGACAATCTTGGCCATCATTACTATTATTATTATGTGACTATACTTCTCATTCTTTTGATGACCCTGTATAAAATAAAAAAGCACAGGACCTCCTGGTGGCTCCTTTGGTTAAGTGTCCAACTTCAGCTCAGATCATAATTTCACAGTTTGTGAGCTTGAGCCCCACATTGGACTCTGTGCTGACAGCCCAGAGCCTGGAGCCTGCTTCAGATTCTGTGTCTCCCTCTCTCTCTGGCCTTTCCCTGGTCACACTTCGCCTCTTTCTCAGTCACTCACAAATAAATAAACATTAAAAAAATAGAATTAAATTAAAAAGCACAGGTGTGATCCCCATATATCCAGTAAAATTGTGCAGAAAAATTCAGATTGGAGCACTGTTCACATCTTTAATCATACCAGTGCTTCCCTTGATAGTATAACTGTTTTCAGAGACCCATTTTCTGTGCTATTATAGAAAAATGAAACACTGGGCTATTACAAAGATGCTAAGTATATGAATGCTGAAAACTACCTGCTGGAAATTATATAAAGCACCAACATAACACCTTGCCCCCATGTTCCTCTGCCTTGTGAGAATCTTTTTTATTGAAATTGGTCCCCAGAAATATGAAATATTGGAATCAAACTTTGCTAAAATGCATTCTTTAGATATACTCTTTTCTTTATTTCCAATGCCTGGCTGGGTAGATAGTGTAAGTCACATTTCTTCTGTGCAATGGCAACTTAATAATTCCCTTGACCCATACTTAAGTTATGGCCGTACTGTGAAAAGAGACATCTTATTACACTTGAATATCCTGTGTGAGATTCCTCAGGCTTCAAACATGAAGTTATGTCTAAACACAAAGACCAGATTCAACACCATAATGAGAACTGGAAGACCCAGAAAAAATACTGCAAAACATTGGTATGTTCTCTCAGAACTGAGGTAACCTGATACTTCACATGGGCAACAGTGACTTTGGCAATTAACATTTCAATTTGTTTCTATTTTTATTTATTTAATTATTTTTTAATCATGTAAGACTTTTTTTCTAAGTTTTTATTTAAGTTCCAGTTATTAACACACAGTGTAATATCAGTTTCAGGTGTAGAATTTAGTGATTCATCACTTACATAGAAAACTCAGTGCTCATCACAATAAGTGTCTTCCTTAATATCCATCATCTATCTAGCCCGTCTCCTGACCCACCTCCCTCCGGCATTCCTCAGTTTGCTCTTTATAGTTAGGAGTCAGTTTTATGATTTGCGTCTCTCTCTTTTTTCCCCACTGTGTTCATCTATTTTGTTTCTTAAATTCTACATGAGAGTGAAAACATATAATATTTGTCTTTCTGAGTGACTTATTTCACTAAGCATAATACTCTTAGCCCTATCCACATTATTGCAATGTACAGGCAGTAAACTCTTTGGAATTGGCCATAGCAACATTTGATATGTCTCCTGAGGCAAGTGAAAAAAGCAAAAATAAACTATTGGGATTTCATCAAGATAAAAAGCTCTGCACAGGGAAGGAAACAATAAACAAACCAAAAAGATAACTGAATAGGAGAAGATGTTTGCAAATTACATATCTAATAAAGGGTTAGTATCCAAAATCTACAAAGAATTTATCCAATTTAACACTCCACAAAAAATAAATCCAGTTAAAAAATGGTTAGAAGACATGAGTAAACATTTTTCCAAGAAGACATCCAAATAGCTAACAGACACATGAATAGATGTTCAACATCACTCATAATTAGATAAATACACATTAAAGATATATGAGATCACTTCACACCTGTCAGAATGACTAAATCAACAACAAAAGAAACAACAGATGTCAGCGAGGATGCGGAGAAACGGAACCCTCTTACTTTGTTGGTGGGAATCCAAACTGGTACAGCCACTCTGGAAAACGGTAGAGAAGTTCCACAAAAAAATTTTTTTTTTAAATTTCACACACACACACACACACACACACACACACACACACACACACACACACATCTATCTTTCACACACACACATATATATAATTTCTTGCACAAGATAGCTTATCTTTAAGTTATGCTTCATCCTAATAATGTACATTACTGAAATATAATTGTCGGTAGCTCTGGATTTAGATGGAAAATAAACCCCAGTGCCAAATGTCCTAAAAAAGTCTTCTTGCCTCAAAATATAGCCCCTGATTTAGTCTGAGGTCTTAAGCTTCACCATAGAAGTCTCACTTCCTTACTCTAAAACTCCTAATACACCTAGCTGACAAATATATAGCATAATAACTCTGTACACATTAATATTCTGCTCATAATGTTTTCCTCACTTAAGCTCACATATATTCCTGCCTTTAAAGAAATTACTTTTTAGTGAGAAACATGTAGACCAATAATTTTCTTCAAACAATAAATGCCAATATAGTAGCAAGTAATATATGGTATTTGCAAAACATTTACTACATTACAGAGATTAATATAGTACCATATAAACCTTACTTAAGTTAATAATTCCTATAATCATGTCAGGTATTTCTAATAATCTCAATTTTACAGTTAAGGGAATTGAGGCACAAGGGGTTTGAATCACTTAACTAAGGGTATTCAGAAAGCAAGTGGTGGAGCTGGGATTCTAGCCCAGGTAGGATCTTAACTCCAGGGCCCAAACTTATAATTATTTTGCTAAAATAAAAGTTTGAATATAATCCCACAAGAACAAAGATAAGTAAGATGCAATTAAGCTTTTGGGTGAGATGCAGAATAGAGAGCTTTCAAGGAAAATGAGAGAAGATATGACATTTGAAATGAATTTTGAAGGATGCATAGTTTTCCAAGCAGATGATCAAAGGATGGATATTTCAGGCAAGGAGCAAAAGCAAAGAAAGAAGGATTGATGGTAACTGAAACTGTTGTAAACATTTCTTTGTCTCCTGAATAATGGTCAAGTTAAGTAAACTAGCATTGAAAAGCCAATGTGATCTTCCCTTAACTTAAATGTCTAGTCCTGTTTTTTACCATTGTCTTCTGCTATTTACTTTACATATTGTAATGTGTGTTGTTTCTTCTACCATCTTCATGCTTTCCTACCTCTATTTCTCTATTCATATTATTCCGTCCATATGCATCTACTCTGTAGGTCTCCACCTGTTCATCTTTTTTTTTTTTTAATTAATCACCAAGGCCTCATTGAGATATACCTTCTCCTTCATAAAACATTTCCCTCCAAGGCAGAATTTTCCATTTTTCTTCCCATCCTGTTCCATAGCACTTACTCTCTCTATACTTTCCCAAGTTGCCCATCACTTCACCCACACAGTTTACCTCTTTATGTATTCATGAATTCATTCATCCATTAATAATTAGCTAGCTTGTTAGCTATCATCTGTCTATACCAATAAACTACCAAAAAGTTTTAATGGAAAGTTGCAGAATAGCAGTTAAAATCTTGGGCTTTGTAGTCTAACATAACTGGATGGGATTCCTAATTCCGAGTTTATACACCATCTAGCAAGTTGGTGAAACAATCTGAAGTTACATTTCCTCGTGCTAGAAGTAGACATAGAATATGTCCCTCAGAGCACTGTTGGGAAGATTAAATCTAATGGTAAATATAGAGTGCTTAGCTTAGTATAAGCACTAACGAAATGATAGCTATGACCATTACTATTGTTGAGATCAACAGAATATTTCCAGGAACAGCCGTTTAAAAATCACAGATGAATAATACAGCAACATTTCTCAATTTTTAGTGTTTATTCTTCTTGTATATAATCATCACCCCATGAGCTTGTTAAAAGATATACTCTATGTGGCTTTTCTCTTGATGCCTTATGTTGTGAGTGGGGGCAAGATTCTCCATTTTTAAGAAGCAGCCTGAGTGACTCTACTACAGATGATCTGGGAACTGTATTTTGAAGACCTTGAAGAAATGCCAAAGGAGAGACATGCCCAATGAAAACTCTCAGCTAGAAAAACAATATGCTTATTCAGCCAGATGTGCTAGCCTACATGTAATCAGTCTCTTATCAATCTCCTTACCATTTTCCTCTCATTTTAAAAGGAAAAAAAAAATTTTTTCTTGATGCATGATTTTTTCAGATTATGTGTTCTTTGCAGGAATACACGCTTTGATGCTTACATGTTAGTAAGAACTCTCACATATCATGACTTGCAAAGCACAAAGGAAAGCTATAATAAACCTCAAAGATATAAAATAAAATAAAATAAAAGAGGAGATTCTTATAATATCAATGATTTGAAGATAAAATCTATTGCTTATATAAAAGATTCATTTTTGTTTGGTTAACTAAGGTTGTCTTTTGTCCCTGAATATGTAATTGAGAGTCTTCCATTTAACTATTCTCAGAAACAGAACACTTTTTAATGAATAGCCACCAGAATATTTTATGGGCATAGAAGAATACCAATCAGTGAATCTCAAATCAAAATCTCATGGGAAAATGGATTTGTTTTGATTCTGTCTGCTTCTTTGGAGTTTTTGTGATTTGAATATCCAACCTCATTCCAGAGAATCTGACAAAAAAAAAAAAAAAACTTAAATGAGACCTGTATATATCCACTTTTTAAATCGCCCAGATGATTGTGACCATCTAAGTTTGAGAATCTCTAGTGCCCCAAGTGTGGCTTTTAGCTTCAATTCCACCAGAAGTTCTTTCTATAACATAAATATGATTCCTATCCTGGACCTATTGAAGCAGAAATCTCTGACAGTGGCTATAGCAATCCAAACTGTAAGCAAAATTTTCTGATGATTTTTTATGTACATTAGACAGTGAGAATCCCCACAAACTAAATTGTCAGGCTGTTGCCTCTAGTGCATAGAAAAGAAAAGGAAACCAGGAGCCCAGGGCCTAAAAGGCCTGAGAATCATTCCAGAAGCTATTTTGCTATTCTTTTCACTTTATTTTGTTTTTTAAAAATGTAGACCTCAAATAATGTTCACTGTGTAACACAGGGAACACCCCTATACATCACCACGCTGCATTGATAATTAACACTTTGCCAGATTTCCTTTTTATTTATTTTGCTGAAAATTGAAGTGCAAACTTCAGTAATCATATCAATTCTAAATACTTCTGCTTATATTCCTTATAGAAAACATCATTCTTCTATGTAACTTAAATACAAATGTTACAGTCAAGAAATTTAACATATTAATGCTTCACATCCATTTTTCCCAGTTGTTCCAATAATATCTTTCACAGCTTTTTTTTAATCCTCCGCAAAACCAATACTATACATTGCAAATAGTTTTTAGGTTTATTTACAAATCCCAAAGCCGTGCAGAGTAAGGAAAAATAAAATAAAAGATTAAAGAAGAAATAAATGAAAAAGAGAAGATCGATGAAACCAGGGGCTGGTTCTCTGAAAAGAAGCAAACTTGATAAACCTTTAGCCAGACTTATCAAGAAATAAAGACAGAATTCAAATAAATAAAATCAGAAATGAAGGAGGACAAGTAATAAACAACACCATAGAAATTCAAAAAGTAATATAATATTGTTTAAAATTATATACCAATAAATTGGACAACCTAGAACAAATGGATAAAGTACTAGATACATAATCTTCCAAAAACTGAATCAAGAAAGAATAGAATATTTGAACAGACCAATTATAAGTAATGAAATTGGAATCACTAATCAAAGAAACTCTTAACAAATAAAACTTCAGGACCAGATGGGTTCACAGGAGAATTATACCAAATATTTAAAAGAAAAGTTATTACCCATTCTTAAACTATTCCCAACAAATAGAGGAAAGAAAACTACCTAATTCATTCTACAAGTCCAGCATTACCCTGATATCCAAACCAGACAAAGACTACAAAAAAGAAGAAAGAAAGAAAGAAAGAAAGAAAGAAAGAAAGAAAGAAAGAAAGAAAGAAAGAAAGAAAGAAAGAAAGAATATACCAATATATCTGATGAATATAGATACAAAAACCCTCAAAAAATGTTTAACAAACTGAATTCAATAATACATTAAAAAATAATCCACCATAATCAGGTAGGATTTATCCAGGCATGCAAAAGTGGTTCAATGTTTGCAAATCAATCAGTATGATATATCACATTACCAAGAGAAAGGATAAGCACCATATAATCATTTCAAAACATGCAGAAAGAACATTTGACAAAATACAACATCTATTTTTGATGAAAACTCAATAAAGTGGGTTTAGAGAGTATATACATTAACATAACAAAGGCTACATATGACAAGCTTACATCATGCTAATATCATACTTGATGGTGAAAAACTGAGTGTTTCCAATCAGGAATGAGACAAGGATGTCCACTCTTACCAATTTTATTTAACATACTACTGGAAATCCTAACTGCAGCAATCAGGATTTAAAAGACACCCAAGTGAGTAAGGAAGAAGAAAAACTGTCACTATTTTCAGGTGCCATAGTATATATAGAGAACTCTAAAGATTCCACCAAAGAAACTATTAAAACTAATAAATGAATTCAGTAAGTCACAGGATGCAAAATCAACACACAGATATATGTTGCATTTCTATTCACTAATAACAAAGTAGCAAAAAGAGAATTTAAGAAAACAGTCCCATTGACAATTGCACCAAAATTAATAAAATACCTAGAGATAAACTTAACCAAGGAGGTGAAAGACCTGAACTCTTGTGGTTTTTATTCTTATTATCAATGTCCACTTCTGTGGGTGGTAACATATCAGATTTCTTTTTTTAATTTTTTTAAATGTTTGTTTACTCTTGAGAGAGAAAGAGAGAGAGATTGAGAGAGACAGTGTGAGCAGGGGAGGGTCAGAGAGAGAGGTAGACACTGAATATGAAGCAGGCTTCAAGCTCTGAGCTGTCAGCACAGAGCACAGACCTAATGTGGGGTCAAACTCACCAACCGTGAGATCATGGCTCAAGCCAAAGTTGGATGCTTAACCGACTGAGCCCCTCAGGCACCCCAACATGTCATATTTCTATCAGCAGTGTAGACGGAGCCTATTAATCCACAGACTTATACACAGAATGTGTCAATTTTTTTTTTTTATTTTCACCAGTCTGGTAAACGAAAAATGGTATCTGGGTGTAGTTTTAATAAACATTTTTATATTTAATGAATAAAAACTGAATGTTTTGTCCAATAGTAGGGCCAGCTGTATACCTCTGAAAATCTACATGTCTTTTGCCTATTTTTCTCATGACTTTTGGTATTTATTTCCTTGATATTTATTTATTTTTTAATTTTATTTTTAGGAAGTGAATAGTAGAGAGGGGCGGAAGGAGAGAGAGAGAAAGAGGGAGGGAGAGCGAGCGCGGACGCGTGAGAGAATCCCAAGCAGGCTTCGTGCTCAGCATGGAGCCCAACATGGGGCTTGATCCCAAGACCCTGATATCATGACATGGGACTCTCAACTGAGGGACCCACCCAGGCACTGCTATTTCCTTGATTTTAAGAGTTCTTTACATACTAGAGATACTGTCCGTTTTCTGTGATATATATTGAAAATATTTTCTCCAAGATTTTTTACATCCTTTTAATTTTACTTATGCTGTTATTTTCTTCATGTGGCCAAATTTACTAATAGTGTCTTCTAATGTATCAGAATTTTTGACTCAGCTAAAAAAGCCTTTGCTTACACTCAGGTAAAAAGATTAGTGTATTGGGGCGCCTGGGTGGCTCAGTTGGTTAAGCGTCCGACTTCGGCTCAGGTCATGATCTCACAGTTGGTGGGTTTGAGCCCTGCGTCAGGCTCTGTGCTAACAGCTAGCTCAGAGCTTTGCTCAGAGTCTCGAGGCTGTCTTCGGATTCTGTATCCCTATCTCTCTGACCCTTCCCTGCTCACGCTGTCTCTCTCTGACTCTCGAAATAAATTTTAAAAAAATATTTAAAAATTTTTAAAAATTTTAAAAAAAGATTAGTGTATTTACTTCTAGTATTTTGCTTTGTTTTGTTTTTGTACTTTTAAATACTTTTAAATAGTTGATTTACTTGAAGTTTATTTTGTATGTATAGTGTAGTGCTATCTTCTTTTTCCAGCCAGGAACCAGTTGTCCACATATGTATTTTAATTTCATTTTTTCCCCAGTGATTTGAATGCCACTTTTATCAGAGACTAAATTTTATATATGTGCATTGTCTATTTCTAAATTTTCTTTAGCTTTACTGAACTATGTATTCATATACCAGTACCAAAGTGGAATACACTTATCAGTTATTCAGTGACTGAGAATTGTAAACACTTTTGGTTTTGTTAGTCACTGAATTCAACCAAGAGACAGGCCATGGGGAGTTGAAGAAAACGTCATTTGCAGAAACTGTTTTATCAACTCAATTAATGCTGGATCCTTTTTCAGTCACCGTCTTTGGTGTTCTCTATTTGTTTTGAAGATATGAGTGTATTATTGAAAATCCAGATGTTTTATTTAGTTTAAAACTCCAGTCACAAGATTTATGAGAAAGGATTTAAAATTGACATCTTACAAGCCTTTCTCTTTCAAGTTATTTTTCTTTTTCAAATGAGAAGGTTATTATATATAACACTGATATTGGCTTCAATTTTTGTTTGCTCGAATGACAGAAAAATATAGGAACTGAATGCAAGATATGTAAATGGTATTTATTATAGCAAAAGAGAAAGACTTTCAAGAAGTCTTTTCAATAATCTCTTCTTGAAATCAATCAGAGGAGCTAAACTGGATTATGTATGCCCATATTATTCATTTAGACATTATTATCTATTGAAACGACTTCTTCAAGTTCTGAAGTTTTAATTTCTTTGTGATATTCTTTATTCCATGGAATGCACCGTCCTTTTATATTGCCTTTTGATTTCTCTGCCTCTTCTATATCAGAACTATAGCTTAAGCAAAGATAGACTATTAACCACAAGTTATATTTCCCTAGCTCTTTAGTATATTCTGTAGTGGAAGCTAACAGCCCAGCTTTGTCACTGGGGCATATAGATACTGACTGCCATGTTTGAACAGGATTCACTTAATCTAGACATTGTCTAATAACACGGTGTACCTGCAGGGTTTTGTTTACTTAGGACTTTGTCAAGACAACAAACGATTACTTAGAAAAAAACTGAATTCATCTTATGGAATGACAATTGAACACATTTCCCTATGTAATTAACATGGGAGAGAATATATATAAAACATTGACAAGGATACAATGGTATTCTGATATTAATTCTTAATTGCTATGGAAAGGAAGAGACCAAAGGCCTTACCCAACATAGGCTTAGTGAATGAATTGTGCAATTTTGTGCCTTTTCTGGCGGCTCATGTTGATTGTGCTAAACTAATTCATGCCTTTGTGATTTAATGTATATTTATTTTGAGAGAAGAGAACAAGAGAAAGAGAGCAGGGGAGAGGCAGAGAGAGATAGAGAGAAAGCAGGTTCCATGCTGTCAGCACAGAGCCTGATGTGGGGCTTGAATTCACAAACACATGAGATCATGACTTGAGCTTAAATCAATAGTTGGGCTCTTAACTGACTGAGCCACTCATGTGCCCCATGCTTTTTTGTTATTTTTAAAGGACTCATTAGAAAGGAAATTTTATATATATGTATATAATATATATATTGAGCATTGCTATATCTTTAAGTATATATTTTATATCACATTTAATAAATATACTGAATATAAGCTGTTCCTGTTTATGAATTTGTGCAAACGTATATTAAATAATTTTGTTCACTGGTTCTTATAAAAATAATTTCCATCTAATATAGACTAAATTCTGCTGCAACACAAACCCAAAAATCTTAGCAACTTAACACTGATAATGTGCTCTTTCTTTTCCCCATGCAAAGTATTCTGTACTTTTCTTCCTAGCAATGTTTCAGAGACCTAGATTTCTCTGCATCTGAGGGCTTTGTACTCTCAACATGTGGCCTCCATGCTCACAGCAGGAGAAGGAAGAAAGAACATGGAGAACAAACATCTGCTATTTCCTCTGACTGGAAGTGGTCTATGTCACCCTCACTTGTACTTACAGCCTACTGACCAGAACTGTTCACTTGGCCCCAGCCTAACTACAATTAACTATGAGGAAATGTTGGGAAATGTAGGCTAGCAAGTAGAGTATTTGCAGAGAAATAGTCTCTCTGTCACTTGCTTTTGGAAAACCTTGCTCATAAACTGAGGGAAATCTTCCTTTTCTATTTACCTGTGTTTGAAGTTTTTTTCTCCTTCAATTCTGAGCACTTCATCTTTTCTGCTTCGCTGTGTCTGTGTTCCACCCATTTGTGTTGGTGAATATATAGAAATGTAGAGAAAGAGGGCAATCCATGCTCTGTCTGGAAGACAGTTTGTATTCTGAGCTTCGATCTTGATGCCCTGACACTCTCTGTGTGCCATGTTTAAGCCACCCCTGGGTCAAAACATTTCATGTATTTCTGTTTAATCTTTTCATTTCCAATATACACACTATAATTAAATGGTTAAACTTCCAAGGGATACTATTTCCCAGTTTTTGTACCTCTTCAAGCTTACATGTGCTGTCAGTGAACTGACTTTATGCAAAACTTTCTGTTGGATTTATCACTGCCATCCTTCATTATTGAAGCAGTTTACCACCTGAACGATAGGGTTGAGTCACAGAATTCATAATAAGGAGAACTAAATTATCTTTTTAGTTCTGTCACTAGCTAGTTGTTTTGTTTTCTGGGCATGTCACTTAACTTCTCCAGGCATTAGTTTCTCAATCTGTTAAATGAAGGTGCCTTTATCTGAATCCCTTTCCAAATTTTAAACACACAACACACCCACATGCATACATGTACACACAGACACACTCTGTTTTTTTTATTTAAATCTGTCCTAGAACACTTATATATGTATATATATATATATACACACACACAAAAATTAAAATTCTCTAACTGAAAAGAAGGTACGGGAAGAGAACAGGAGGTCTACCCTTGTACTCTGGGTCAAAATCTGAGGCACAGCTATCCAATTCTAGATCTTCAATTTAGATTTTCTAGATCCACCCAATTCTGGAACAGATATTTTCAGCAACTTTCTAGCGCCCAGTGTCTATGGGTTTATAATTCAAAAGGAAGAATGAAGTTACTTCTGTTTATTTCTCATAGATCAGAGTTAATAAATCATTGAAAACACTAAACAAATGTATAAATTGAGTTTTCCATCATTGCCCCAGTATTTCCCCGCATTTGCCTAACATTTAAAATGAAAGGCAGCAGATATTTTAAATCACTGACTACTACCATGTATATTCAATGCATAAAATGTTTACAAGTATTACGTGGTTTATGTTTTTTTTTCCCCTGGAGAAAAGGATGTGTCCTAAACTTTTATATCAAAGATTTAAATACACAATTAGAAGTATTCTCTTAAGCAAAAGTACAAGATGTTTTGCTTTTATAAAACTAAATTTAACTTTAGTCTGACTCAAGGAGAAACTCAGAAAATCACATTATTTAATACACATTTTACAAATCTGAGTTATAAAATATACTAAACCATCATTAGAAAAGCTATTCTGGAAATACTGACATTCTAGCAAAGCCTGGATTACTGGAATCCTCATAGGAAATCTCTTTTACTCTAGAAAATGTTTTTCCTGGTTTCTGAACTAAAAGTTCAGAGTCTCTTGTTAACTGAGGCCAATAAGGGACCTATGGGCCAACATGGAACTGTGTCTTTTGTTTTTCTAATATTTAGATTAGTTGAGCAGTTTTCAGACTCTTCCATGGAATACTACTTCCAACACCCTGTTTAGAAAAGTGAGTCAATACAGTGAATGACATGGCCCACTTGGTGTTACTCACACAGACATTTGAATACTTCCCACACATAAACCCCTACATATATGTGTCAGACAGATACACATTTATACATATCCCATGCCTACTTTTCTTTCTTCACTACTCACCCAGTGAACTGCATTTCATTAAAGATAAAATTTCTTTTGATCTTTTCATGCTGTTTCTGAGGTCTGAACAAAATTCACATCTAAGGTAGAATGTGAGGATGCTAGTGCCCTGATAAATGAAAGATTCATGTCATTGATCTTAAAAGAAACACTTGGGTCATATGATAATGAGAGTATCCCTTGTTAAATGTTAGTGAAAATTCCAGATTCCATGTAGGCCAATGAGACTATGGTGGCAGCCATCCTGCTGGGCATGAACATGCAGGAAGTAGAGGGCTTGTTGAACACTTCACATTAATGCAAACCATTTTCCACTGCAGGGTCTTTGGTGGAAGCCAGTGCTGTGGCCCATAGCTCTTCTCTGCACATACGCACAATAGAATAGCCAGACTATTGTACCAATGCTTTATCTTGAGGAAAGACATATGTATTTGGCGGGGGGGAAGGGGTATATTTCTGTCTGTCTGTCTCTACTATATGTGTGTGTGTGTGTGTGTGTGTGTGTATGCATATATATATAGATATGTATCTTTTGGAGGGTGTGTGTGTATGCATATATATAGATATGTATCTTTTGGAGGGTATACTTTTGTATACACAAACACACATACATATATATATATATATATATATATAAAGATAAAGGGAAAGAGAAAAATCTTACTAGACACATTTTTGACAATTTGCACTGAGAGAATGCTTTACTTTGAAATAACCTTAAATAATCAATTAGTCAAATTTTTCTTTGCAGATGAAGAAACTGAAATTAAGAGATAATGATAGTCTTATCCAAGACCCAACATCCAATCAATGCTAAAAATGGGATATGAGGCCAGATAATCCAGTTGCTAGTCCACTATAACACCCCACTTTGTGTTTGTCAACTTTGAAGGCAAATCTTGTGGTTAGAGATGTGTCCATGCCACTCCCTGACTTACCTGGGTGTCATGGACAAAGCCTCTGACACAAACCACTCATTTGTTTTCTCTATCTGTTCTACTGGATATTGAGTAGTGCTGGAGACCCTCTCTAGCCAGTTCAGGGGTCCCTGAAGGATGGATGGTGTTGGCGAGAGAGAGTGAGAGAACCCTGAGATTCTTTCTGATCACCAGGCAGGCATCTCTGTCCCTGTCGGTTTTGGTGTCTTTATTTAAAGGTCCAACAACAACATGGCATCAGAAAAAGGAATTTTTACAACGGAAAACTCTTTGTGATAAGATGCTTTGAAAAGTGTACAAAAACAGGTTTTTTGGAAGTATTCTTGCAGAATTACCCCAATCATAGTGAGGTTGAGTAAACCTTACAACTAAGGAAGGAACAGGATGTTCTTAGTGAAAAACAGGATGACATACATATTTGTTCTAAGTTAATAACACTAGGATTAGGACATAGGTTAAATTGTATATAGATAGGCTAGGGGTCATTTTGTCTGGCTCACAAGAGGAAGAAAGTTTTTGAGCTGGTTAATAAGTTGTTTGTGGAAACTTTTTTGACTTGATGCTGAATGTGTAAACACCACGGAGACCCTAAATGTGTTAGCCTTTGTTTTTGGTTATGTTTTAGCTACTCTTATCTATCCTCATCCCAGCCACCAGTGTAAGGGAGGGTGTTTGTGAAAAGTAGTCCTTAGGGAAGGGACCATCATACATCAGCAGTTAGAAAAGGTATAAGTATTAACTTGAGTTCTGCCCTTATCTATCCCTTAACTCTAAATTAGCCTCTTTGTCTCAGGGCCAGGCTCAATTGTTAACTCTTGTGTTCTTAACCACCTTTATTATCAAAGTTGGAATCTACAAGGCCCATAGGAAGAGCCTTTTGACAATCATCCACAGTGCTTTCATCTAAAATCTCTTTTGAAGAGGTAGGAATATGCTTTTCCTTATGAGGTATCTGTGTGGGGAATATTGGTCTGATTTGGAATATTGTGAGGCCTGGTCAATACCAGCAGGCTCATTTCCATCATGAGCCAGTAGTAGCAGAAGGAGATACCAGTTTTTGTTTCTCATGGCAGGAGCTATGCAAACGCTGCCATTTCTTTGCTGTGACTGTCATCCAGCAAGGCCAGTGTGGCTCCCAGCAGAGTAGATCATATAGGGACCAGGATGGTAGTTTGGGAAAAATACCAGAAAGTATGTTCACCATTAACATACAGTGCTAAACCAAGACATACTGTAAATTCATTCTAGAAGGAATTACCAACACCCAGATTGTGCTTTATATTGTGGATTCAGCCATTTGTAAATAAATTTCACATGCTAGACTTTCAACCCTTACAAGGCTGGAGTGTTTTCTTTCAAGGCTGTTAACTCATGAGCCCTTACCTTATCTTGCACTAAAAGTAAAGGTTGTAGCTGTCCAAATTCAGTCTGTTTCTTTGTATCAGAGAGCCTAAATATTTTAAGATCTATTATATTGCTGCACTCCCTGTCTAACTAGAATGACTTTAAATGGAGAAAAGATAAAGGAACATACAAAACAATCAAAGCAAGATGGCAAATAAACTATCTATGTCAGATCACCTATCTTCCAAATAACCTGTTTTTAAATTTATGACAAATGAAATTACAATCTCTAAATTCTTCAAATTATTACCAATATTACCAGTATTTTAAGAAGTTATTACTTAGCACATGTGGAGAAAATATGTATTTTCTGAACATTCATTTATTTCTGAGGCTTGGAATTAGTTTTATTGGTGGCTGACAAGACTCAAAATTCTGTTTACTATTATGCATTATGTTATGCTATTTTAAATCTCTCTAACCTTTAAATAACAAGTTGAGACTAGATTTTTTTTAAATACTTATTTTGAGAGAAAGTGTGCAAGCACATGTGAGTGGAGGAGGGGCAGGGAACGTGGGAGACAGGATCCAAAGCAGGCTCTATGCTGACAGACAGCCTAATGGAGGTCTCAAACTCACTAAATAAACTTCGAGATCATGACTTGAACTGAAGTCAGACACTTAGCCAACTGAGTCACCCAGGTGCCCCTGGATTTGTTTTTTGAAAGACTTTTTATAAGGAACACATATCAAGCAAATATTAAGAAGATTTAATAAAAAAAATACCATCCATATAAATAACAAGGGTTCTATATCCAATTGAGTACTGTGGGGTTAAAGATTATGTAAAGCTCAGCAAGTTGTTACTAAATATTTTAATGGAAGATGTTAGGTTCTAGGCATTCCTGCCCAGCACTCTCAAAGTGATTGATCTCATTTAGTTTCCAACACAGCCATTTGATATGGGCTTATATATTCCAATTTTATAGATGAAGCAACAAGTTCCTCAAGGTTAAAGAAGTTACCCAAATGAGTGATAGATTCAGAATTCAGATTCAAGCCCACAGGAAAGCCCATGCTGTGTTCAGTCCTTTGAGCTTTTTCTTTGTAATCATGTGTTTAGCCATGTTGATTATTACCTTCCATGAGGAAATGATCTGAGAGCTAGGTTAGTTTTTCATTTCTCCCAAATATCTTAAAGAGATTAGTTAAGAAAGTTGCTGAAATGTTTATGGGACAAAAAGGAAGTACTTTTTAATCTTATCCGCTGGTAAGAAAGGCATTTTGTCCTTCTAATTTTATTTTGTATCCCCCTGTCTGACATTTTTATCTGGTTAACACTATTACAGAGACAGTGGGTGTTTTGTGAAAGATGGGCTATGGGTTTAGATAGACTTAAATTCCCATGACACCATTTTTAGTAGTGGTATTTGATAAGCTACTCCAACTCAGATCTTTTCTTTTTTTCTTTTTCTTTCTTTTTTTTTTTTTCGATCATTGCTAGGATTTTAAATGTGCACCATTTATGGAATTTTGTGGGTATGTGTTAATATGGCCCATTTATTGCTTTAAGTTAGATATCTTAGTTATTTACCTTACTTCAAGTTTTTCATAAATTTTCAGACTATCATCTTTAGTTTATTGTGATTCTTATTAATAGGAATCAGAATTGGACCACAAAATTGAGAAGAGGCCTAAGATATAAAAGATAAGAGGATTTTCATGTCTTATATACATCAAACATTAGCAAACTATATGGAAGCTGTAAGAAATGTCTCCTGCAAAAATCAGTGTTAAATCCTGATGTTTAACACTTTTACCCTACCCTTCAATATATAAATCTGCTTATATATCTCTTTGATATTTTTTTTAATGTTTTATTTATTTCTAGGAGAGAGAGAGAGACAGCGTGAGCAGGGGAGGGTCAGAGAGAGAGGGAGTCACAGACTGAAACAGGCTCCAGGCTCTGAGCTGACAGTCAGCACAGAGCCCGACGCGGGGCTCGAACCCATGAACCGCAAGATCATGGCCTAAGCGAAAGTCGGACGCTTAACCGACTAAGCCACCCAGGCGCCCCTCTTTGATATTTTTAAAAATTCAGTTGCATTTACAGATGTCATCTGAATGTTATAAATAGGGTGATAAATTATGTTATAAATGGTTTGATCTCTCTAATTCCATGGATTATAAACCTATATTTAGCTGATGGAATAACACTTCCCAGTGGTATTACTAGCAGGGTTAGGAAGAGGAGTCTCCTAACTATCACTAACTGAGAAACTTCTCTTTTTTTTTTTAACTTAGATTTGCCTATTAACCAGAATCCTTAGGAGTCTCAAAGCCAGTTCCATTCATGGTGGTAAATCTTAAAATATCACCAGGGAACCTGTGAATTGAAGTTATGATAGTAGTGAAGACTACCACGTTGATCAATGGATGAGTCAGAAGTAGGATATTTATGGGGCTTTGAGGTCCAAGCTCAAATGGTTTTAGATTTTTTTTAGAGGGATACAGATTGGGGATGGAAAGACTGATATCAGCTGAGGATTGGAGGACACAGCAAAGCAAGGGCCATGGAGTAAGTTGTGATCAATGAACTGTTGTTGATAATCAAACTTTTTGCCCAAGTGAGCAGACTGGTGACTCAGATAAATTGTTAAGAAGGAAATCCTTAGAACCAACAGTGAAGTTATTTATTAGTTTGCAGATTTATCTTACCTAGGAACAAACAAATAAGTCATGATGACATAGGTGCTCTACATTTGTTTCCAGGCTAAAACAAAAATGCTCTCAATTCTCAGCAAAGTCCCACCAGGTGCCAGGGGAGACCCCAGCATTCTCAGCACCTATTCAATACCTCATAGATTTGACTAGAGAAGACCAGTCAGAGATAATAGTAACCTGATACTAGGCTTCTGGAATGATCTTGATGTGACTGGATGACAAATTATAAGAGAATTAGAAAGGTACCTATGGGGAACTGGGGGGAGGAGGGACAAGTGATTGAGAGGCTGGAGACTATAAGGAAGCAGGGTAAACAGGAAGATTTCATTACACCTAGAGACAAATGAATGGGCACTATTTTCAGCACTCTGTTAATAGGGTAAGAAAAAAAGGCTAACTTCTTTGAATCTGAGTTATTAAATGTTTTTTTTTAAACAAATGTGTTTTTTATAAATTTTTTTTCTTACTTATTTCTGAGGGAGAGAGACAGTGTGAACAAGGGAGGGTCAGAGAGAGAGGGAGACACAGAATCGGAAGCAGGCTCCATGCTCTGAGCTAGCTGTCAGCATAGAGCCTGACGCGGGCTGGAAAACCATGAACCGCAAGATCATGACCTGAGCCAAACGTGGTCACTCAACTGACTGAGCCACCCAGGCACCCCAACTAAATGTTTTTTAGAAAATGTTTTAGTGCTTCACAATCATACCATATGAAACCGTATCATGTATTGAAACTTATTCTCAAAGAGCTCTGAATGGATTTTGGATAAACCTGGAAGTTCCACTCTTAGTTGTTGAATGAATCTATAAAACACCAGGATATACAAGAGATCCATCCAAGAGCCTAGTATATTGCCTTTCTTTAGCTTTTAGAATTTTTCTAAAAGTATAAAGATTATAAGGTGTAAAAATTAAATTTATATAAATAGTTATAAAGATTACACCTTTGCTTACCTTTATGATCTTATTTGACTTCCAGACATATCATGGAATGGTAGATAAAAAGTTAAAATTTTTGCTCATTTATTAATGCAGACTTTGATTTCACCACTTACTAAGTGTACAAGTTTCTGATTCTGATTCTAACAACCATTACTTACTTACTGAATAAGCAATATACTTCTTACTTCTGTGAGTCTCTAATTCTATAAAATGAAGATGATAAATGTTGTTGAATGAGTCACAGGAAATAATGTATGTTAAAGCAATGAACAATGCTGTTCCTGTTACAAACTAGGTACTTTAGTTTTTGTTATTTTTTCCTCCTCCCCTTTCTCAGCTACCACAGTTTTGCAGGGTACAGCTAACATAGGTGTGAGTTATCTGTTTTAATCCTGTGCTAACTAAATAGTTCATCTGGAGGTATCTAAGTGTCTCAGTTGGTTAAGGATCCAACTCCTGGTTTTGGCTCAGATCATGATCAAGTGGCTCATGAGTTAAAGCCCCAAGCTGGGCTGACAGTGTCGGGCCTGCTTGTGATTTTTGTCCCCCTCTATCTGCCCTTTCTTTGCTCATGCTCTCTCTCTCTCAATATAAATAAATAAACTTAAAAAAAAAGTGCTCTCAACCGGAAAGAGATTTTTTTTTTTACCCTTGCAGGGGACATTTGACAATGTCTACAATTATTTTTGATTGTTACAATTGGAGAGGTTGATGCTACTGGTACCTAGTAGGTAGAGGCCAGAGATCCTCCAAAACAACCACTATGCAGAGGACATCTCTCTCCAACAAAGAATTATCCAGCTCAAAATGTCAACAGTACAAATCAAGAACATCTGATTAGATGCATATTTTATTTAAAACAGGTTTGGATTTGAGAGAATCATCAAAATCAAGATCATTAATATCAATAATATTTATTGGCAAATTTATGTATGTATACACATATATACCTACATTTACACACACACACACACACATTGTTTTTATTGTCCTTATCTCATTTTGGTTCACATCATTCAATGGAGTCAGTTTTTTATGCCCATTTTTATAGGAGACTTGCTGATATACTATAACCTGACCCAAGTACACACAGTAATGGAAGGAGACAGAAATTTAACCCAGGTGTTCTGTCTTCAAAAGCTATCCTTTAAATCACTAAACAATGCTATGTTCCCATAGTTAAATTCTGGTGCTGCCTTGTAATAGTTTGAGTCTTTTGACTAAGAATGTACTCTTCTTGAGTCACAGTTTTTATTCTGTTTAAAACAAAACAAAAGAACAATTTTACATTTCAATCCATGGTATGGAATCCATGTGAGCACCAAATTTAGGATATCAAGGAAAGTACTTTAATATCCCAAAGAACCATAAAATGCAAGCTGCCATGCCTGCTGACTGACAGTATACTTGGGGAATTTCAACTTTATGTTACTGAAACAATATTCTATTAGTAGCTCCTATAGAAAGAGAGAAAAATGAAAATAAAAATCCTTTCCTATTGAAACCTAACTCCGGTTTGGATAAATGACATTTCTGACAAATCTGGTTAAGATTAGAGGGACCAAAAATACCTCTAAAAATCCACTATTTCCTCCAAAGTCCAAGCTTTTTATTTTACTGACTTAATTAGGGATGATCGAACTAAAATAGTTAATAGTAGAGAAAAAGTTGGAGAGCCTGTTCACATCTTTTTCTTTTCATGCTTTCTGTGAAAAATAAATCCAATAAATATCAACAAATACCAGTCCTAGAAGGACAGAGACAAATGTGATGTGTGTTTTCAATAAAAGATTACCCATTTCTTTGAAGATTTAAGACTATGTTAACCACAATATATTCAAATAGAAATTCCTTACTAATGTTACATTTTTACAGAGTAAAAATAGATTTATTCTGGTTCTTACAAAAGTATATAATGCATTAACCTTTTATGAGTTTTGTTTTGTTTTGTTTTGTTTTACTTTTTGACTAATGTCTCAATGGTGTAGTCTTTCATTGCCTTGTATGTATCGGGTCAGTTAACTTTCAAAACGATATTTTACTTAACATTCTTGTTGCTGAAAAAATGTAATATAACAGTATTCACTATTCATTTGCTAAACAGTTACATCAGTCAACCATTCAGCACATGTTTGTGAAATATCTACTCTGTGCTGATCACTGTGCCGGTATACGTAAGGATACTTAGAAATGATAGGGTGCCTGGGTGGCTCAGTCAGTTACGCGTCCGACTTCGGCTCAGGTCATGATCTCACAGTTTGTGCGTTCGAGCCCCGCGTCCGGCTTTGTGCTGACAGCTAGCTCAGAGCCTGGAGCCTGTCTTCAGATTCTGTGTCTCCCTCTCTCTCTGACCCTCCCCTGCTCATGCTGTCTCTATCTCTCTCTCAAAAATAAATAAAACATTATTTTTTTTTAAAAAGGATACTTAGAAATGAAAAAAGTTAGCTTTCTGAAAATGAAACTGAAATAACTGATTTAACAATCTTTCAGATTTCTTTCAGGAAACTCAGAGCGAAACTTGAATCTGGCTTGTAGCTACTCTGTAGGTTTTATGGTCCTTATACTTGAGTTGTTTACTTAATCATAACTGCTTCTTTTCTCTAACCCATCTTTTCATACTGTTTATTCTCTGTTGGATTTATGTGTTTTACTCCTATTCCATAATCATATTCATTTCTGATCTCTATTACTGTCAGTTCTGAATCTTAAGAGTAGTATTAAGATGTAAGATTAAACACTGGACTCAAAATAAGCCTATACATCTTAGCCTATAGCCAATGTACATTTATAAAATCAGTACCCAAAGAAAGATCAATAAAAACTTCAAAATTCTCCTTATATGATGGCTCAAATTCTTTGTAGAATGACAAATGGTGTCAATAAGTTAAATATAAACATATAGAGACATTTTTTTCAGTGAATACCAACTAAGGACATAATAGTTCTCTTGACAGCATCCATCTCTTTGCTCCTCCATAGTGAGACCTAAATGAAGCTTTGGTTGTGCTCACCTTAAAATGAACCTTGATTGAACAAAAATGTCATCTTGAGTTTCTAGCCTTTCCACAAAAAAGGATCCAAGTAACCCATGTCTAAGGTCAATATGTTGTATTCCTCAGGACTTGGCTCTGTGATAATACAATCTCTTCAAAGCTCAAGAATTTTATACGGCCCTTGAGGGATAAACATACTCTCTCCTGCTCTCATTGAAGATAGGGATAGATTTTTAGTTGTGTGTGTTTGTTTCTTTTACGTATATGTATTATATCTGTGTATATAAATATACACAGTCAGAAAGGGAGATGAATGGAAAGAGTGATAAATAGAAGTATTCAATAATATTTAGTCATTAATGAAAGAGTACCAGAATGGAAATATTTTGTAGCTTACAAACCACTTTCACGCAAATACTATCTACTCTTCATAGCATACCTATGAGGCATGAATATAATTGTTATCCTATTTTACAAATGACAATAGTGAGACCTCAAAAATGTTTTGTGATTTAATCTTATGCCACAAAGAGTAGATTACTTGGAAACTGCCCATCAGAAGGTAATAGATGAGAACAGACAATGAGTGAACAGAAACTCCAGAAGGAGAAACCTAGCATACAACAGTTTTTCAGAGGAGTCTGAGATTATCAGGGAAGTGGAATGACAGATTAGATGGGGAATAATAAAAACAACCAGAAACCAGAGGGAGAGAAGAGAGATCCTGGAGTTGAATCAATTTCTGCCTGATTCCAGAGTTCCTTCCTTTAATGACTCGGGCATCACCTTGGGCAAGCCTAAGATAAATATCCCCAATTCCAAGGAAGTATGTATCAGACACCCCCCAACATTAAATCCACAGTATCATTATGGGCTGTATTTATTTTGTGGCTTCAGATCACTGCCATGCACATAATGCACATATTTGCATTGGTGATTTTCACTGTTGTTAAGGCTTCAGGTGCTCCCCTATAGTGTGTGGATTTATGATGTTAGGAAGTCTCTTTGAAGCGGCTCAGGAAGAAATTACTAAGGCACAGAAATCCAAGAAGAGAATGTGCCTTTCCTGAAAATTAGCTCTGAATAGAATAATATGTCAACGCAACAGCTAATTCTACACATCACATCATTTATCAATACCCCTCTAAGAGCCTCCCTATGCCAAAAGAGAACCTTCCATAGAGAACAAACATGAACAAAATAAAAAAAAATAAAATAATTCTGTGGCTATTCTAAGAAGCTTTAAATCCCTCTTAAAGAATACATCAAACTCGAACTGTCAGTTTATTTTTTCAATAGGTCACTTTGGAATGGCTTTTTAACATTTTTTTCTTGCTTTTCCTTGAAAGAAAACATTTTTATGTGGCTTCATTACAGATGCGCACATCTAACTGTTGCACAGATTATCTGAAGAACAGCCTTCCTTTTTCTTTCTGTCTTTTCCTCCATCAAAATGTGCCTAGTTTCTGTACCTTACAGTTCTAAAGTCAATCATACCCTGAAAGATTTTCTAATCATGATAAGAACCATATTGGAAGAGACTCAAGATAATGTGACTCAGTTTCAAAATCACCATTTTACTGCTTTAACCAACATCCCATTTTCCTTGCCTGTCCTTGTTCCTCTGATTTATATAGATTTTCTTCTGATTGTTTATATCTCCCATTTTGCACTATCCACCAGTGGTAGCAGCTTCCTTTGTTTATCGGACTTACTGTTGACCATACTGACCCTAAGCAACTCACTTTATTCCACAACTGATAGCTTCCAGGGTACCATCAAGACAAAATGACCATTTAGAGCACCTGAAGCTTTACTTCAACAGAAACTCAATGGAAACCTTGGTGTGTCGAAAGATGAGTGGATTTATTTCTGGAAAAATTAAGAATAATGCTTTAGCTCCATAAAAGAAGATTTTATCAGATAGATTTTACATCTAGCTGCATTCAGAAATGTTTCAATTAGGACTCAAGCATATTTATAGATTTTGGAATAATGTCTGCATTATGAACTTTCATATAAAGCAGACCATGAGCACAGGCTGTACAGGGATGGTCGCTATGAGGTCTTTGAGATTATGTAGTTTTGAATCAAATGTTCAAGTCTAAGGCCCAGCATCATTGCCCATAAAGGCAGGTGCTACAAATCTAGAGTGCTCTAAATAAGGAGGGCAAGGGTTCACGGCTTATGCTTGCCTGACGCAAAAGCATAGAGGAAATTTAGCCCATAAGAACTTTCATGACATGACCCACACTGATCTTTATAATATCATCCAAAACTACAAGATTGGTTTTCTTTATTAAGTCCAAACTTCTTACAGTTGTGTGAAAATACTACATTTTCTCCCACTCCTATTTATTCATGTACCCTTCTGTCTGATTGAAGCACTCCCCCACTCTCTCAACATCCTTCTTCAGCCAGATAAATTTCATTAAGAAAAAAATCAAGTGACACATTTGACTTCTATTCTGTCTAGTATGCCATTCCTCTGAGTACCAATAATCCATGTGCTTATCTTATTCAGCCTATGGGGCTTACAGGGGTTGATGTTTTATTATATTTGCTTTTCTTGAGTGATAGAGTACTTGAAAACTAACAGGCACTCATTGATTGCTTACTGCATAAAAAAGTGATGGAATGAACGAGGTCTGTGAACTGTCTTATTTCATCTGCAATGTGATTTTCTTCCATCTTGTTGCCTATGTCCCTCATTCAACACAAAGCTTTCTCTCAGCCAGTCCTTCCTAACCCCCTGCTCCCTCCATTGTTACTTCTTTATCTCCAGCCCTCACTTTACTCTCCCATATCCAAAAGGTAAATTTGTAATAAAAATTGTTTGAATTTTAACTTTTTAAAATGCTGTTCAAATTTGTAATTGTGTTCAGATCCATCCCTCATTCTGCTCTGAGTCGTATTAAACAATCTTTTGCCCTCAGTTTCTGCAGGCACTGGCTATACACTGGCGAGCAGAAGGGAAGAATCCAGAGAGTGTACCCCATCTTTCTCTGCATGGGCTGCATCCTTTCCTCACCTCCAGTCCCTCCTGCCAAGCCTGTCATACCTTCAGGTTCTACCAAGATGCCCCTGCCTTGATTGCCAGGAATGCTGCCTTTTCCTGTTTTCACTGCTTTCCCAGAGTTCTAGTTCCTTCCTAATGTTAATCATTTCTGGGTAACTTCACAATCTCTTGTTTAGCTCCTTTGCTTCCCCGCGGTCTGATTATTTAGTTCACGGGCTTAAATTCCTTTGTTGTTATTATTATTTTTTTTAATACTTAGAAGAGTTTTTGTTTTCCTGCTTGGATCTTGACTAATAAATTGGCAGAAGTTTTTCTTTGTGTGTGTGTGTATGTGTATGCATATATATATATATATATATATATATAATTACAGTGAAAAGTCCATGTTTTCTGAATAATTGTAGGGACTCTGAATAATTAATTCACATCATTGATTTCAGTGATGTGATTTCAGGCCTTTCTACTAGAAGCTCTGTAGAAAACTGAAATAATAGCAAATGCAAATTAACGTAACAAATGGCCCCATGATTACCATTTGATACTTACAGTGGCTAATATTACTTCTTACCTGGTCAAAGCCCTAAATTCAGCCAGGACAAAGTATTACTTCATGATTCTAGAATCTCAGGTTTATTTTGCTAAAAGTAAACCAATCATATTTAGTTCTATATAAAATTAACCACCTTCATTAAAAAAGACTGGAATTAAATATTCTTGGTGCTTTCTGTGAAATATTGGATAATATATATTTTTTTCCAATTACATGGTGGGGGTGGTGATATGGGGTGAAGTAATAAAAATATATTTCCTGGAAGATTCTGCAAGTTACTCAAATAAAAAATATGTAGTCTGGTAGATCTTGTAATATTTCCAAGAAATTCAACTAGAACACAGGAACCCAATTTACTCAGTAATCTTAATTAAATGAATCAAATGACTCTGCAGTTTATTCAATATCCTTGCATGGAAAAAGTAGCAATAATACTTTCAAACCAAGAGCCTAGGTAAAAAATTGGTACCAGAGATGATACCAAAACCCAGAAGAGATTAATTAATTAGACCAGAATTACTCTAATTCTGTTGATATAGTGCAGAATGAAAAGGCCTTTGATTCTTTTTTGTGTGAGAATCCTTAACTTTCCACTAGTACAGAAGGGGCACTTGTACTATTGTTCATTGTATCAATATACTAGAGCTACCATAAAAAAGCACTACAGACTGGCTGGCTTTAAACAACAGAAATTTATTTTCTTACAATTCTGGAGGCTATGAATCTGAGCTTAATGTGTCAGCAGGGTTGGTTTCTTTTGAGTGTTTCCTTCATTGGGCTGTAGCTGGGCATCTTCACACAGTCCTCCCTCTGTGTCTGTGTCCTAACTTTCTCTCCCCATAAGGACTATAGTCATGTTGGATTATAGCCCATGCTAATTACTTCATTTTAATATAATAACATCTTTAAAGGCCCTTTCTCCATTCTCAAGTACTGGAGGTAAGGACTTCAACATATGAATTTTGGGACACACACATTTCAGCCTATAAAACATATAGTAATTGAATTTCTTTTTTGGAGATAAAATATATATTAGACTTGGTGGTTTTGGTACTAAGGATGAAATAAAGAGAGAAGAAACTAGGAGATAATCTTTTAAAAAAATGAAAAAAAAGAACTGTTTCTCACTATGCCACACTCAAATGTATCAGTGTGAGATTCTTTTCCACATATGTTATACATTTTCTGTATGTAATTCTTCATTTCATACATGGTTATTTCCTAGAAATCCTTCTAGAATTAATGTTAGCACAATTCCCTCAAGGAAATCTTGATCTCTCCCACTTTTATTGATTGAATCCAGTGGTCTTTCTTTGGGCTTCTTTAGCATTTAGCACCCAGATGTTTATCAGCATTGGCAGGGTTATCATCTTGTACAATCTTTGTACGTATACACTGGTTCCTTTCATTAAACTGATGCTGAGGACAAGGACTAGCTATGTCATCTTCATATTCTCAGTGCTTGGCTTGGCACTTAGTACATTCTACATAAACATAATTAGTTGATCCATTAGATGATGTTCAGCATCCTCTCTGTAGCAGACCTAGAGGATGTAATGATAAGAAAAATCAGATGTGGTTCTTGCTCTGTGGAAACAGTTTAATGAAAAAATTTTATAAATAGTGGATACTGTATATACCCCCACCATTAGTATCACCACTGCCCATAATCACAAAAAAAATATCTTTTATACTTTCTCTAATTTTTTTGAGAAACACTACATTCTCTGGTCAAGGATTGCCTTCCATTTCTGATAATCCTCTCTAGCACAAGTAGCTGTGTCCCAAGACTTGAATTGTGCGGTGAGACAAATACTATGAAATGTAGAGTCATTTCTCAATGAGGAATGCAGGAATTCATATAGAGTAATTTTTTTTCCTTTCAAATAGTTTATTGTCAAGTTGGTTTCCATATAACACCCAGTACTCATCCCCACNAGTGATGCTTCCCGTTTTGGTTTCCTTCTTCAATATTACTTTGGCTATTCAGGGTCTTTTGTGGTTCCATACAAATTTTAGGATAGTTTGTTCTAGTTTTGAGAAGTATGCTGGTGCAATTTTGATTGGGATTGCATTGAATGTGTAGATTGCTTTGGGTAGTAATGACATTTTAACTATATTTATTCTTCCTATCCATGAGCATGGAATGTTTTTCCATTTTTTTGTATCTTATTCAATTTCCTTAATAAATTTTCTAATGTAGAGTAATTTTTATCTTGAGTGGGATTCATGACAAATTATAAATCCAAAAACTTAGAGGTGAATTGTGATAATTCAAAGGATGGCAGTGATGAATGGAATAAACGTGAAAGTGATCTTTAATTCCAGCTGAGTAGCCTACTTCACAAGCTATACAACGCGGTCAGTGTCAGCCCATCTTCACTAAAAGCCTTCTGGGGGTAGAAGAAGGGTATTTCAAAGACTTTCTCTGCCTCTCCTCTCTGGATGAATGAAATTTGTGCTTCAATACAATTTTATAACTAGATATTTACAGTGGGATTCATTAAATCCCTCTATGAATTATCTCCGAGGAATTATTTTAGTCTATCTTTACTAAGTTGCTTATCTTTAAAGATGAAGTACTTTCAAACTTACTCATACCCCATACTCAAATAGAAATGTCCCTTGTCTTTTATTTTTCACTTCCTCTTTTCCTATGGTTCATATTTTAAAGTTTTATGAATAAGAATTTATTCACTAACTAATTTTAACACTAATATTGAGTACCTATTATACGCCAGATAATGCATTTAACCCTTGCTCTTATGAGGTCTAAATCCAAGCAATTAATAGTTAATTCAAACAACAAATGTAAATATTTCTAAATACAGGGAATTCAGTGGTAAGTATTTTTAAAAGAATTTCATGTATGAAGTCTAAGTTTAGCATGGATCAGAACCACCCTCCCATTATATACCAAAATTTCAATGGTTCAAACTAAATTTACCTGTGATTTTCCCAAGACTCTACAAAACCACCAAAAGCTTTTCTTGGAAAGTATGTATGAAGAATAGTTGAGATGACACTCTAGAATCCTAAATTCAGAATGTTACCTAAAATATGCCAGAAATTCATTACTAGTAATTTCTCTTACATAGAAAGTATTTCATTCTATTCAAAATTCATATTCAGAGATAACCTGTATTTTATATGAATATTAAGGAAGCAGAACATAAAATGTTATTTTTCTACTTTCTCAGTTTCCTTTATTTCATCCTTGGTTCAGCAAGTAAATTTGCAGAAATTTCTTTGCTCATGTTTTTGTAAATGACTTTAAAAACATCCCTATCAGCTAAGAGAGTATAAAACATTTACTGGGTACAATTGAAATCATTTTCATAATGTTTTCCTCTTTCTTTGAAAGTACAGACCAAGAATCTCTTTTCAAATTTAGCAGTAGATAAGTTTGCTGAATTGTGCAGAGAGACATCAGTTAAATTTGCCAAATTTCTTGCCCTTCGTCATGGTCTCCAAAATAATCTCATTGCTCCTCTTCACACACTTTCCCTTCTTCTGGCTCTCCTGGGCAAAAATCCTGAGATAAAAAGCTTCTGCTTACTCTCATGCACTCTACACAATACTGTAACTTCCTTTTGCCTCTTTTTGTTCTTTCTCTTTGTTTTCTTGGCATATAAACCTTGTATAATTTACAAAGATGAAAAATTAGTAAAGAATCTATTTGAAATGCTAAAATAAATAGGTGACTATCTAAGAGCAAAATTAAGCAACACAGTACTAACAGCAAAAGAGGAATCACTGTGGACCAAAGAATAGACCAAATTTTGTGGTATGCTGGTATGCTGGTCTGGAAAAGAATATGAGAAAATCAACATTTGTGGAATATTTACTATGTGCCACATGTTGCTGTAAAAATATAAACAAATAAGGAGTGTATAATTTCATGGATTTGGTTCAAAATCATAGAGCAATGGGAAAACCATAGACCTAAGACTAAAACCAGGTAGATCTGATCCCAAAGAAAACCCAATTTTGTTGTTGTTGTTGTTTTTTTATTTCTGTTCTACTGGTTTTTATAGTATTAGACTACTCTGGTAGTTTCAAGTCTGCAAAGTGGAGGTGACATTATCTCTCCATGTGATTGTGTTTCAAAACCTGCAAGCATGGTGCCAAGCATATAACCCAAATAATCACTCATCCATTTGTTCCCTCAGAGACCACTGGCTTAGCAGGTGCTTCTCTATAGTCCTACTCATCATGGTAGAATGGACCTGGATGGGAGTAAGAATAAGTCACTCTAAGAATGTGATGTGGACACAACTGAAATGATGATGATAGCCTGGTTAAAACATCTCCAAATTACTACACATGTATAAATTTGATATTTTCCACAAAGTCTTGGGAAAGCTTCCTTAATTCACGAACATTCACTAAGTAGTTTGGACACTACTCATAAACCTATGTGTAATCCTTCAGACCCAACCATAGGCAATTTCCAAAGGGAAACTGTCATTTATACACAGGAATTTGGTGCAAGGCCAATGCACTGCACTTACTGAAGAGAGTGTTGGTCAAAGATGTAGCTTTGACTTACCCGTTCCCCCTTGAGGTCCCCATCCCCCGAGGTAGCCATACTTTTGTATGTAATCTGCATCCCTAGAACAGGCACTTCCATTGAAGTCCTCTTTATTGGGGACTTTTGGCAGAAATCTTTCTCAGGCACTTCTTCCAAGGCCTTATTATTGGGAAGCTGAGAGGGAGATTTTGGACACTTTTTATCCACCGTGGCTCAGTACTCAGTAGTTGTCTACTCCTCACCCTTTCTCCTTTTCCTTGTCTCTAGAGATTCTCTCAGCAGCACGAACCCCCACAGCACTATTTCATGGGGAAAAAAATGGAACAGTGGGGAGCCAGTTCTTTCTCCAGTTTAGCTTATACTAGTTTTGCTTATACTATAGCAGTAAGTGTTTGAAGGCTTGACTGTTACTTTTGTTTTGGCTTGTTGTCTTAATTGGCTACTTGAAAGCCTGCTAGCCCAGCTCATCTCTTGCTCCTAACAGTCTTTGTTCATTTCTGTAGTTCATGGAAGCATGAGGTGTTGTCCAGAGCAGTAACAGAATCTGAAGTCAGACAACTGGATTCAAATTTATACTCTGCCACTTTTTAGTGTTTGACAGTTGTTATAGGCTGAATTGTGTCCCCACAAATTCATATGTTGAAGTCCTAACCCCCGTTATTTCAGAATGTGACCATATTAGGAGATTAAGTTTTTAAAGAGGTATTAAGTTAAAATAAGATCATTAGAGTGGATCCTATTCCAATATGAATATTGTCCTAGTAATAAGAGAAGATTAGGACACACACACACACACACACACACACACACACACACAAGGGCATGTGAAAATACAGCGAGAATGTGGCTACCTACAAGCCAAGGAGTGAAATCCTCAGAAGAAACCAACGCTGTCAACATCTCATCTTGAATTTGTAGCCTCTGGAACTGTGTGAGAAACTAAATTTCTGTTGTTTAAGCAGAAATTTACTTTGTTATGGCAGCCCCAGAAAATTAATATAGCAGTGATCGTGCTACTTTTCTTGGCCACAGTTTTATCTTATGTAGATTGAGAATAAATTAGTAATTCATTCACCACACCATTAAAAAAATAAGACAATCCAAACAAAGACTATTGTAAATACTCAAGAAATATCAGCTTTTGTTTTCCTTCATTTTTAGCTTTAAAATACATTACCTTCATTTCTGCCATGATTAGCCTCCCTGTTTTAAGACCTCTCACCTAATGTTCTGCACATACTGGAAGATTAATCTTTGATCAGATCACATACCTATGCCAAATGATTTGAATATCCATCAGGCATATTTAAACTTATTGATATGCTCTAAAAACAATCTGCTAAAATGGCCCCATTTCATTTTATTTTTCCAAATAGATCGTCTATTAAGCAGCCTCAATTTTCCATTTCAGTTACAGTGATATACTCTTCTCAGGATCTATGATATTTTAACATTTGTCTTTGCACATACTTTTATTTTATCCTTGAAATATTCACTCTTTTCTTCTATTCTCAAGCCTTCTCATTTTTTAGTGCTTAAGTTAAAGAAGATGTTCTTAGCAGCCTCACCCCTGGCAGTCAAAAAAGCAATCAAGGAATGGGAGTTAGGAAATGATGTCATTTAGAGACACATCATAAATCCATTCATTCATCAAGCAATTATTGGCATTGCTCTATCTGATAATAATTGCGCTGGATTTGGATATAGGAAATGAGAAAAATATAGACATGTCTGTCCTCCAAGAATTCATAGTCTGGCAGAGGAGACCCATACACTACACACAGCTGAATATCCTATGCTGTATCTGAAAGGATGTTTTGTACAGAGAGAAGGAAATATGCAAATAGAAGGGCAAAGCTGACTTTCAGTAGGAGAGAGCATTTGTGGGCTGAATCATGAAAAATCTAGAAACATAAGCTAAGAGAAGAAAGAGAAAAGATTCTGAAAAAGAGAGACATGTTCAAGGATCTGCTAGCAGTTCAACACAACTGGTGTATGTAAAGAGAGCAATAGGAGACAGGAGGGAGAAAGGGACAAGAGAAAATCTTAGATGTGAGAGACATGTTTGGGTAAGCAGAAGTCACATAAGCCAGCCTGAGGCCAACATGTGGCTCTTTCCCGATCTCCTGTCTGGTCTGAAGCAAAAACATATTATGAGCAGTATATTTGCACCCGCTTGCAAATGGCTGATAGTTACAGGTAGTCTTGATATAGGACGTACTCTTTTTATATCTAAAAATCCTCTACTGGGTGAAAATCACAATCAAACGCGTATTCATAAAGAGTTAAGAATTTCAGTTACACAATGTGATTTGATGAGCTTGATCCAGGACAACAAATAACTGCAGTGATTTAGTCTTCTCTCTTTTCCCTCCAAGCTCTTTCTACTGATTCTTTTAAAGTTATTCATTGTTTGTCATCCTTTCTTTGATTTCTTGCATAATCAATAATTCAGAGGCATATCATACCATTTGAAGAAAGAAATTTAGAAGATCTTTATGAATGTTATAGACTAAAAGATGAGTTTTAAATGTCGTTTTGAGGGCCACCTGGGTGGCTCAGGTGGTTAAGCGTCCAACTTCAACTCCAGTCCTAATCTTGTGGTTCATGAGTTCGAGTGATGTGTGGGGCTCTGTGCTGACAGCTCAGAGCCTGGAGCCTGCTTCAGATTCTGTCTCCCTCTCTCTCTCTGCTCCTCCCTGACTTGTTCTCTCTCTCTCTCTGTCTCTTTCTCTCAAAAATAAGTAAAAACATTAAGAAATTGAAATGCCATTTTGAGATTTTGCTATACAATTTTATGTTGCTCTTTTTCTAAAATATTTTAAAGTAATTATTTTTTCACCAGAAGACAGTGATTTATATATATGACCATATCTGGATAATACTTAAGTGTGGACATGTATGTTTTCAAAAGTCTGGATTAATAAGAAAGGGCGAATGACAATTTTAATACTAAGCCTATGCTCTGTTCTGAGCATTTTCTCATTTAAACCTATAAAATCCTGAAATGTAGGAATTAACTCCATTTGTATGAATGAAGAAACTAACCATTAGAGATATTAAGTAATTGACCATTGCTTCATTGTTTTATGTTACAGAACTTCAGTGTTGCCTCAGGAATTTCTATTGACAAATTCCATGCTGTTTCCCTTAAACTGAGGCTAATTAAAAAGTGATGGTTGGAGAGCCAAGGATGATAAACCTTATAATGGACTAGCTTATACCTGAATTAATCACACTGACAATCATAAAATCCTTTCCAAGTTTTAATTAAGTAGCATTCTTGTGAAACTGGTAGTTTTCATTGCTTGGAATCACTCAGACTCATTTGATTTCATGTTTGTCTTTTTTGTTTTGCCCTTATTTTTGTTTTTGAAATGGCACCAGATTGAATCCAGAATAAAGAACAGTTCAGTAAGGGAAGAAAATCATATTCTTTATAGAACCTACCAATTCATGATGATGAGCTTCATAAATAACCACTGAAAATATTTTCAGATTCACCATGTTACAAGTGGCAAAGCAGAAGCATAAAAGGTTAATTAATAAATGTATGTGAATACTGATTGGTAAATGTACTGGTGGGTATCAAATCCATTTGATTTAATATCAAACACTCTTGTTTGCCCAAATCACCATGCTTTTACAACCACAATATTATAAAAATAATCTTAAATGATACTAAGAGAAAAGTTGTGACTCATATTCTATTAGAAGCTTTCATGTATTTTTCTGGTTGGGCTATGATTTTGCTAAATAAATTCTAAAAACAGAACCCTCCCCCCCAAAATATATATATGACTTTACAGTGAACCCCACAGACCAGCATAGGAATATAGTGATAAGAATTGCTAAGATCTATTCTGCAGAAGAATTTATATTTGTTAAGAAAATGTTCTGAAAAATATATCTAAAATGAAACTGATACTGTACAGAGAACCATCATTATCAGGTTCTTCCCACAATATCCTTTAGTAATAAGTCTTGAGAATATGTGTCTTTTTCTTTCAGTCTTTTATTTTTCTTTACAGGCAGTTTTCTTANTATACATTACTCAGTGCTCACCGCAGTAAGTTTACTCTTAACCCCCTTCACCTATTTCCCATCTTCCCACTCACCTCCCCTCTCCTAACTATCAGTTTGTTTTCCACAGTTGAGTGTGGTTTTTTGGTTTGTCTCTCTCTCTTTTTTTATTTGTTCATTTCTTTTGTTTTAAATTTCACATATAAGTGAAATCATATGGTATTTGACTTTCTCTGACTGACTTATTTCACTAGCATTATACTCTCTAGCTCTATCCATGTTGTTGCAAATGTCAAGATTTCATTCTTTTTTTATAGCTAAGTAGTATTCCGCTATATATATGCCAATATACGTAAGTAATATTCCATTGTATAAATATGCCACATCTTCTTTATCCATTCATCTATCAATGTACACTTCGGTTGCTTCCATAATTTGGCTATTGTAAATAATGCTGGAATAACATAGGGGTGCAAATATTTTTTTTAGGTTAGTATTTTTGTATTATTTGGGTAAATACCCAGTAGTAGAATTACTGATCTATGGTAATTCTATTTTTACTTTTTTGAGGAACTCCATACTGTTTTCCGTAGTGGCTGCACCAGTTTGCATTCCCACAAATTTTGCATGAGGATTCATTTTTCTCCAAATACTCACAACATTTGTTATTTCTTGTGTTTTTGGTTTTAGCCATTTTGACAGGTATGAAGTGATATCACATTGGACTTTGATTTGCATTTCTCCAACGATTAGTGGTGATGAGCATCTTTTCATGTGTCTGTTTGGCTCTGTATGTCTTTGGAGAAATGTCTGTTCAGGTCTTCTGCCTATTTTTTTATTGGATTATTGGGGGGGGTGAGTTATATAAGTTCTTCATACATTTTAGATACTAACCCTTTATCAGATACATCATTTGCAAACATCATCTCCCATTTCGTAGATTGCCTTTTAGTTTTGTTGATTGTTTCCTTTGCTGTGCAGAAGCTTTGTATTTTGATGTAGTCTCAATTGTTTATTTTTGCTTTTGTTTACCTTTTCTTGGGAGACATACCTAGAAAAATGTTGCTACAGCCTATGTCAGAGAAATTACTGCCTGTGCTCTCTTCTAGGATTATTATAGTTTCATTTCTCACATTTAAGTCATTAATCCATTTTCAGTTTATTTCTGTGTATGGTATAAGAAAGTGGTCCAGTTTCATTTTTGGAGATAGCTGTCCAATTTTCCCAATACCATTTGGTAAAGAGACTGTCTTTTTCCCATTGCATATTCTTGTCTCCTTAATCAAAGATTAATTGACCATATAATTGTGGGTTTATTTCTGAACTCTCTATTCACTTGCATTGATCTATTTGTCTGTTTTTGTGCCAGTATCATTCTGTTTGGATTACTGTATCTTTGTAGTACATCTTGAAATCTGAGATTGTGATACCTCCTGCTGGTCTTGCTCTTTCAAGTGGCTTTGGCTATTCAAGGTCTTTTGCAGTTCCGTACAAATTTTAGGATTACTTGTTCTAGTTCTGTGAAAAAAAATGCTCTTACTATTTTATAGGAATTACATTAAATCTATAGATTGCTTTGGGTAGTATGGACATTTTAACAATATTAGTTCTTCCAATACATTAGCATGGGATGTCTTTCCATTTGTTTGTGTTGTCTTCAACTTCTTTTAATCATCGTTTCATAGTTTTTAGAGTTCAAGTCTCATTTTCTCGATTAAATTTATTCCTACTTATTCTATTGGCTCTATGTAATTTTTTATTTCTTCTTTGATTTCTTGGTTGACAAATTCATTGTTAAGTAGCATGGTATTTAACCTCCATGTATTTGTCTTTTTTCCATATTTTTTTTCTGGTTCATTTCTGGTTTTATACCATTGTAGTTGGAAAAGATGCCTGGTATTTCTTCAGTTTTTTTAAATTTGTTGAGATGTGTTTTGTGCCTTAATATGCAAACTCTTCTAGAGAATGTGCCATGCACACTTGAAAAGAATGTATTCTGCTGTTTTAGGATGAAATGTTCTGAATATATCTGTTAACTCAGTCTGACCAAATGTATCATTTAGAAGCAGTGTTTCTTTGTTGATTTTGTTTGAATGATTTATCTTTGATATAATTGGGGTGTTATTAATATTGATTACTTTATGTTTGTTAATAGTTGCTTTTATTTATTTATTTATTTATTTATTTATTTATTTATAAGTAATCTCTACACCCAATGTAGGGCTCAAACTCACAACCCCAAAATCCAGAGTCACATGCTCTATTGACTGAGCCAAACAGGCATCCCTGCAATTAGCGGCTTTCTATATTTAGATGCCCCCATGTTAGGTGCATACATTATTACTACTACTATACCTTCCTGTTGGACTGTTCCCTTTATGATTATGTCGTGTGTTTCCTTTATGATTATGTGTTCTTATTACACTCTTAATTTTAAAGTTTATTTTGTCCAATGTAAGTATTGCTATGCTGGCTCTCTTTTCATGTCTATTTGCATGATAAATGCTTTTCCATCCCTTCACCTTCAGTCTGCATTTGTCTTTAGATCTGAAATGGGTGTCTTGTAGATGGCATATAGATGGACCTCGCCTTTTTGTCCATTTTGTCACCTTATGTCTATTTATTGGAGTATTTAGCCTTTTTCCATTCAAAGTAGTGATTGATAGGTGTGTACATATTACTATTTTTGTTACTTGTTTTATGATTGTTTTTACAGTTCTCTGTTCCTTCTCTTGCTCTATTCTCTCACAAGTTCCTGGCTTTCTTTAGTAAGAGAATTGGATTCTTTTCTCTTTATTTTTTGCATATCTATTACTGGTTTTTAATTTGTCATTACTATTAAGTTTGAATCTGACATCTATTGCATAACACAGTCTATATTAAGTTGATGGTTCCTTAAGTTTGAACCTATCCTTTATTTCTTTCCCCACCACATTTTAGGTATATATTGTCATACTTTACATCATTCTGTTTTGTGATTCCCTTGACTGATTTTTATAGATATACTTAATTTTACTGTCTTTGTGCTTCTTAAATTTCTTACTCCTACTCATGTGGGAGTAGAACTTTCTTTCAACTCAGAGAATCCCCTTTAACACTTCTTGTAAGGCTCGTGTAGTGTGATGAATTCCTTTAATTTAATTCCTTTAATTCCTTTTAATTCCATTAATATTCTGAATGATAGCCTTGCTGGATAAAGTACTCTTGGCTGCATTTTTTTCTCCTTCAGCAATTTGAATATATCATGACATTCCATTCTGGCTTGCAAAATTTCTGCTGAAGAATCAGCTGAAAACTTTATACAAGTTTTTCTTATATGAAACTGTTTTATTTTCTCTTGTTGCTTTTAAAATTCTCTTTTTATCACTACTTTTTTACCATTTTAATCAGTATGCACTTTGGTATGGAACCTCCTTAGATTGAGTTTATTGGATAATCTCTGTGCCTCCTGAATCTGGATTTCTGTTTCCTTCCCCAGATTCAGGAAATTTTCAGCCATTATTTCTTCAGATATATATTTTCTTCTAGCCCTTTTATCTCTCTTCTCCTGGGATCCCTCTAATGTGAATATTATTATACTTGATGGTGCCACTGAGTTCCCTAAGTCTCTTTTCATTTTTTATTACATATATTTTTTCTCTCTCCTATTCAGTTTGATTGCATTCCATTACTCTGTCCTCCAGGTTCCTGATCCATTCTTTTGCTTCCTGAAAATTACTATTTTTTTCCATCTAATGTCTTTTTAATTTCAGTTTTTGAGTTCTTCAACTCTGATTGGTTCTTTTTTATGTTTTCTCTCTCTGTGTTAAAAGTCTCACTGTGGTCCTCCACTTTTTTCTCCAACCCAGTGAGTACCTTTATGACCAGTACTTTAAATTATCTATTAGGCATAGTACTTATCTCCAGTTCATTTAGCTTGTGTGCTATAATTTTGTCCTGTTATTTCATTTGGGACATATTCTTCTGACTCTATATTTCGTCCAAGTCTCTGTCTATTTCTATGTGTTAGAAAATGGCAGCTACGTATCCTGCTCTTGAAAGTATCCTCCTCATAAAGAAGAAGTCCTGTGGTGATCTGTAGTGCAAGGTCCCCTTTTCACCAGAACCTGGGTTGTGTCCTATGCTTGTTGTGTGCGCTCTATTCTTGTGGCTGAGCCACTTTTGCCTTCAGTTCCATCGTTTGTGATGGTTCTCTTTGCCTATTGTCCACAAAGTTTTGTCCCTATGTTATCGGTGCCTAGTCTAGGTCCATCTTGGGCTTGAATTGAGTCAGACCAGGCATTTGCTAGAGATGCAGTAGCAGCCACATCCAGGTGCTTTCCCTGTGTTGTCCCTTGAGAAGATTTTGTTGGTGGGCGGGGCCTGCAGTTAGAGCAGATGTCTGCCATCAGCCCATTGGTGGGACCTCCATTAGAATCATTTGTGTGAGTGTCTTCCCTTCTCCCTGGGGCAGGAGTCACTTTGAAGTTGTGCCGGTGCCTGTCAGGGCTGCTTGCACAATGGCATTGCTTTGGGTAGGCTCAGGCCAAGGGAGTAATGGAAGGTGCGAGTTGGCTGGAGAATGCAGGGGCAGGGCACAGGGTGTTAGCGAGGTTTGTGAAGGTCTCCTGTGGGAGGGGACCTAGAGTCACTTTAGACAATTCCTGCCTCAGGGTTGGGGGGGTCGGTGAGTCCATAAGAGAAAAGCTCTTGCCAAGGCCAGCCTGGTTGGAAGGGCAGGGCGGGATCTGCAGAAGTGCATGCGGGTGGAGCACAGACTGTTAGCAAGTTACCTAGTGGGTATTGGAGCTGTGCTTGTTGCTTCAGATCTCCATGTATCTAGGCCTGGGGGTTGGGAGCAGAGTAAGGGAAATACCACCCCCCAGCTCCTTTGTTTTTGGCGTCCCAATGACTCAGCACACACTTTGAGATTAGTAAACAAACCTCCTTCTGGTATACCTCAGGTTTTTTCAGGCTGCTGCTTCTATGCTGTATCTCAGCAGGACTTTTTGTTGTGCTGTCCCTTTAAGAGTGGTGACTCAGTTTCCTCTCTCTTGATTTTCCAAACTGAGCCTACTGATTTTTAAAGTTCCAGGTGTTAAGGCCTGTTGATTGAAAGAGTCATGAAATTATGGCCCTCTGGTTTTCAAAGCCCAATTTTATGAGGATTCATCTTCCTAACGCAGCCCCCCACCGACACACACACCCTTGCAGATTCCCCATTCCTAGAGTGCCTGGTGTGAGGGTAGTTCTTTCTGCACCTGCAGAGTCCCCTGGACATTTCTGTGTGTCCTTTTAGCTCCTGACACTGTCACCATCCTTTCTACCCTCTTGGATGTGACTCCTCCTCTACATTTAGCTGTGGAAAGTGCTCTGTCAGTCTTTGGGTCATTTTCTGGATTATTTATAATGATGGATTATCTAGTTGTATCCATGGGAGGAGATGAGCTTAGGGTCCTCTTACTTTGCCCTCTTCCCTGGAAGTTCTACTTTTATACTTGATGTATAAAACTGTTAGTGACAAAATTGTTCATACTTGCTTCTGTTGGCATATTTATTGTGTAAAAGCTTATGTCCATTTATTTAAAAGTTTGTAATTATTATCTTTTTTTTTTTAATGTTGGCCACTCATAAGAATCTTTATCCTTAAAATGCAGCAATTTAATCTTTATATGTCTCATGGTTGGTCATTTCATGTAAGTTTTCTTGGGACACCATTTCCCTTTGAAACTACATTTTTCAAGGTTTTTCTTCTTCAGTTTCCATCTCCCCCTAAAAAAAAAATTTCCTTTCTTACAAATCTTTACATTTCTGTCTATACTTTTTTTTTTATAGTTTCTATGAAGAATACCACTATAGGTCATTGGAATGCTTTGTCTTTTCGTTGTATACTTTTCTCATGCTGTAATGCATGGTGGTTAAAATCATAGGCTTTGGTGACCTGGTTTCAGGTCACAGTTCTGCCAGGTAATTACTAGAAATGTAATTGTGTGGTGACAAGACCATGTTGTTTTGTTTCCACAGTAACCCCAACACCTATCATGGGGTATTTCACAAAGTTGGTTCTCAATAAATATTTTCAGACTATCTGATGGATGAATATATTTACAAAATTATGGATACATTTTTTTTTCAGTTCTGAGAAACATTAAAATTAACACATTTATGTTTTATAAAATATATAATCTTATCAAAACTACAAACAAGACTATGGTTTTAAATAATATGTTACAACAAATATATCTATCCATTGATTTGAGGGGGAAAAGTGACTCACTGATTTTGTTTGTTCAGGGACGAAAGAAAAGAATGGTATTATCTCTTTCAAGTGGTTGAATATCAGATGTGTGTTCAGGGTTTCATATGGACATAGAGAAATAGAATATACCCCAGAGTTGACCCAAATTCACCTAATGATATCCACGTAGTCAAAAAAGTCATGAAGAATTAATTTCTTATGAAATATAAGTCTGTAAGGGGATAGAAAAAAAATGATTAAAATAGTATCAGGACAGCAGACCATCCTTCCCAAACTGCTTTTTCTTTCCTTTTTTTTAAAATAAATGATCAAAAGTAAAAAGGATATCAAATTCTGGCTTGCTAACACAGCAATTGATATTTTAATTTCTACTATTAGTACTTGGTGAAAGGAGTAACTATTTAGCCAAGCAAGAATGACTTGTGTTAATTTGTAAAAGAAAAACCAATGTAAGGAAAATGCAGGCAAACAGAATTCTATGATTTTTATATCCCAATCAATTCTGTATCATTTGTATTTATTAAACCTATTCCAAATGAAATGTGTGCATGAAGATTTATGTCACCTGTCCAGCATTATTTATATTATTGAAAAATTAGACACCACAAATGTCCACAAACAGATTATGATGCATTCATATGATGAATATGAAGGCATTGAAAAGCAAGTTAGATATAGCAGGCAGTGTTACTATTAAAAATGTATATTATAATTTTTATATTGTTGAAAATATTCACTCACCCTCCTTTTACATCTCAGACCCATTGATGCCAAGCTTGACCAAAGACCTTAAGTAGGGCACTGAAATGTGAGAAGAGATGCCTCCTTCTTTTGACAAAAGCAACATTCTCTATGTTTTTCTTTTCCTTCTGCCATGATACATGCAGTGTCCCAGGGAGTATCTGTTCCATGAGTCTGTTCTCATAACGGAGGGTCAATGGATTCATGGAACAGAACTGCTGCCCACTCCTATTAGCTGCGTAATGTGCTTTCTTTGTTGCTGGGAGCCACAATTAAGGAGTTTCAGGGTCATGTTATTACCACAGCATAACTTTGTCAGAGGTGATAACTGAGAGAGTAAATCCATTATGAGCATCTCATATTCCCAAACTCTAGCATACAATGAACTGTGAGCCCTGTCTAGGAAGGAGAGACAGTGGGACAGAGGGAGGAGGAAACAATGTTTACTTCATACAAATATGTATTACTTTATTATTTATAGAAACTAGTAGCGTAGATCCTGGTGATGGTTTTGCAAATGTATTCTTATCTCAAACTCATCAGGTTGTATATACTAATTATGTATATGTTTTTATGACATAAAAAGAGGAATAAAGGCACATATATACATACATACTTTAAATTTAAAAAAAAAAAGTCTAGCTGAACATGCATAATTTATCTTTACCCCAGTAAATATTATCATGGATTTAGGAGGAAGTTGTTGTAAGTCTTCTGATTTTTAAGGGTTAACTTTTTGTGTTTTGTTTATTTACATTTTTGTGGGGCTGATGAATATTATATATTTTTAAAAATAGAAAATCTGGATTTGATCTCTAAGCTGACATATTGAAATGTGTGCTGTTGAAACAAAATACAATTTGCCAAAAATATGTTATCTTTATCTAACAAGAATGGCCAAATCTACTAAAAAGAAGAGAAAATATGCCATATTTCAATTTAACGCTATAGTATTTCTTTACTGTGCTCTGACTAGAGTAAAATATGATTCTTTAGAGATGACTAAAAAAATCTACAATTTTTTTTAGGATTTTTATTCACTTTATTTTTGGTAGAGATGAAATGTCTGACCCTCGTTTGACTTTAAATGCCGAGACCCATAATTTATAAGGTCCTACAAACAAATCTATAAACCATAGAAATCCATTAAAAATACACTTAAAATGGATTTCTTTCAAGGGAAACTCATTAGGAACTCTCCCTTACTTTCTCTCTTGGAACAGAGGCAGGACTTAATGTTTTTTTCTCTAAAGTCATATTGTAGGTCAGAGGTCAGATTTTTCCCTGTATAACTCTGGAGGTCAGGTCTTAGGCTACTAGATGAATGTTCTAGAATGGCAGATTTCAATTTGATATGGGGGAGGGGGCTTCCTGACATCTAATCAAATACTTGAGGATTAAGAAATAATGAGGAAGTTGATACATAAAATTATAATAAAACTTTAAACACTTTCCTCCTCTTCTCCTTCTTAGCTAAATAACTTTAAACTAAATAAATCTTGCTTTTAATTCTGGTTTTGTTGCTCTCTAAATGCATGACCATGGATGAGCAGGATAACCTCTCAGAGGCTGTGTTCTCTGTAATTTGTAAATAAGAGCAACAATATCTTCTTCGGTGGCTTGGGGGAGGGTGAAATTCAATAACCTACATGCAGTGTTTAGCACTGTTTGTGACCAAATACGGGTGCTCTGCACAAGGGAAATTTTGCCTGCTTTATAAAAATGTCTATTTGTGTGTGAGTGAACAAGTGACCCTCACTTAGCTGCATTTAAGAGCCTGATCCAATAAAAGTGCCTCACACAGATATTATGCATGTATCTCAAATGATGCCACACTTCTTTGTCCTCAATATTGCAAATGAAAAAAACTGTCTAAGGATATTACCAACCCTGTGGACGCCGAGACCTGCCTCAGAAATTTTGATAAGGAAGATCAGGGATGGAACCTAGGAATTTAAATCTTAGCAACTCTCCCTAGGGGAAGCTGAGAAAAGTGGCCTGTCAAGAAACTCTGGCTTCACTTTTACAGGTGAGTTTAATATTTGTAGAACATTGAGCTCTTTCCAAAAATAATCCAAGGTTTTAATCTGAAATGAGGCTGTCTGCTTAAAGACCATTTTAGTGTGGTCTTGCTTATATGCAAAGAAGGATCAGTTTCCCAATTAATCAGATCCCATAAAATGGATATCCTTTCAGGGGTCGTATTTTAGTAATAGACTAGCCATTATTGTCAGTTAGAACAGCACTTTCCATTCTGTTCTATTTGTTAGGGTTACATCTGGTTAAAACACGTTTTCAGTAGCCAATTTAATATGTTTGAAGCATGTCTCACCTCTCTCCTGTAAAGTAAAATTGGTTAACCTGGCTTGCCTCCCCTTTCCTTCTTCTCATTAAAGTGACACTTGTCTCCTCTCTGGTTTTCATTATCTTTGGATTTTGATGGGTATAATTGGTCATCGTGGCTTCAAAGTGATTTAACTGATATTTCATATCTGTCACTTGATTGACCTCTCCTTTTACAGCAATGGGCTCTCGCTAACCTCTGCTGAGGTCACCTCTGCTGCTCAATCATTACGTTCTGAATGGAAGCAGCCCGGTGCTAGCTGGTCAAAGCACGAAGTAAGCTTGCCCTCTAGTGGCCACTAATCATATTGCCCTTCAGGGGTTTGGTTTCTGCCTTTACTGGACTTGGAATTGGGGAGCCTGGAGGCCAATTTAAGCCTGAAATCAGTTCATCTACACAAAAACCAGATATCTTTCAGTTTCACAAAATAATAATGTTCTTAGTGTGAGAATTTTTTCCATAGTATTATTTTGGACGAGCTGACATGAATAAAAAATAAGCAGTTACTAAGGAACGCCTTAAAAGTATATGTGTTTACCAAAAAGCTATTTTCCATCATATAAATGGAGGAACAACCATCTGATAAGGTGAAGGAACTGCCCGTGATATGTCTAGACTTTCATGTCGTTATTTGTCATAAAACGTCTCATTATGGCTGATATTATGTAATACATTTTGATTCCCAAGATGTCTGAATTCTCATCATCTCCCCACTGTTAAAAATCCTCCATTGGATCTTTATTGCCAATAAGTTAAAATACAAACTTCTTAGAACAACATGAATAAGGCTTTTTACAATTTGGACCAAAGCATACTTTTTAATCTTTTGCCACTCCTTCATTTTGGATCCTGAGATTCTAGCCAAATCAAACTACATGTACGTAGACAGATTATATCCAATGATACATCTATCCCTTTTCCCCCTGCTGTTCCTTCTACTTGATATGCCTTTATTCCCTTCTTCCTTCCTTTCCTCCTTCAGAGACATCTGTAAATCCATACTCTCTTTATCATCTATCTATGTATCTATCTATCTATCTATCTATCTATCTATCTATCTATCTATCATCTATCATCTATCTATCTAGAGAGGGTGAGCAGGGAAGGTTCAGAGGGAGAGAGAGAGATAATCCCAAATAAGCCCCATGCTTAGCACAGAGCCTGACATGGGGCTCAATCCCACAATTGTGAGATCATGACCTGAGCTGAAATCAAGAATCAGACACTTAACCCACTGAGCCACCAAGTGTCCCCAGAATCCCTTCTTTTTGATGTAAATATTATCTTTTTTTTTAAAGTGTTTATTTTATTTTTGAGAGAGGGAGAGAAACAGAGCGTGAGTAGGGGAGGGTCAAAGAGGGAGACACAGAATCTGAAGCAGGATCCAGGCTCTGAGCTAGCTGTCAGCACAGAGCCCGACGCGGGGCTCGAACCCACGAACCATGAGATCATGACCTGAGCCGAAGTCGGAGGCTTAACCGACCTGATGTAAATATTATCTTCCCTGTAAAGGTTTCCTGATTTTTCCTTCTCCCTGATTATAATTTGAACATTCTACTACTTCATCACTGAATGTAGTAGACTGAGATTTTGAGGATTTAAAACCTGGAAGTGTGCCTGTGATCTAAAATGTACTTAGGGAAAACACTCATGAATAAAACATTGATTTAATATATAAATAAGCACCACTGTGTGTCCAATTATACACTAGTGGACATACTCAGAACTTAATTTGGCCAATGGCTTTCTTTCTAAGACATTGATGGGGTCTATCATTTTTTCAGCTTGGTGTCCATTCCCTGTCATTTAGTAATGACTCTCAGGTTCCCTCTCTGTGCTTCCATGCACTCCTGTGTGCTTCTTGTGATGTTGACTCCACCCTGTTCTGCTTCCTACATGAGCATATGATTCAGATCTGACTAATGAGAGCAACACATTCTCCTGGCCTTGATGACTGACTCAAAGATGGACAAAACTGGGATCTTTGCTAAATCTCATGGAAAAGAGACTCATACTTTTCTACTATGAATCTTGAAAATTGTGAGGAGTGGAACTTTTACCACTATCTTTCTACCCCATGAAACCACCATTATGATAATAGAGCACAGAGAAAGAAAACTGGGGTTTCATGATATGGCCAAGAATGTAAATTAAGTCATGGCTCAGTAAAGTGTATTTTGGAAAGTGATCCAGTTAAGATTGAGTTTTCTATCTTTATGAAGCCTAAACAGTCATAATTGATCACATATATTTTACTATGTATCCTTACTCAGACCTTTTTATTCTTACTTAACTAGGCTCAAGCAGCAAGAAAGCAAGCATCCATCAATAAATAGTTCCCAATTATTTGGCATAAAAATACAATGGCTGGTTTGGAAACCAGAGGTACGAATTCTTAGATATTGCACTTTGTACCTGTGTCTCAGAGTCCCCAGTGCTTTAAACTCCAGTTACCCAAAGTAGTAATTTTCTGGTTATCATTCTTTTTATTATCTCTCTTCCCTGTATCATTCCCCATTTCTCTGTTAATGTTCTCTGCACCTTCCAAACAACCTACTTGCATTTGACATTTTGTCTCAGTGCTCTTCTGGGTGAAGCCAAACTAAGACTAAGCGTGTGTGTGTGTGTGTGTGTGTGTGTGTGTGCGTGTGCGCGAGAGAGAGACAGAGACAGAGACAAAGGTGTATATTGTATCCTAGGATTTGTATATTAGGACTCTTTTATAACACAAGTTGCTATGTAAACACCTTTACTTTCATACAGGTATAATCTACTTCTTAGAGATCACATGGACTCCATGGACTAGTTCAGAGAAAGTCTAGTGTTCTGTAAAGAGATAATTTTGTGTGTAGAATGGAGGATGCTGGGAGAAATTGGAGCTAAAAAGGAATGTCTTGTGACCATCATGACAGTCCAGGAGGGAGAAAATAAATGCTTCATTCATTAAGTCTCTAAGCCTTTCTTCATATGGTCCCTATCTCCGCTAGTTCTCTTCAAGTAATAAAAGGTATCATGTCTGGAAGCAAAGAATTAAAAGGTGCTTCATGATTTTGCCTAAGACAAGTATTTATGATTTTTATGATTATTATCTTATAACATTGAAAATAATTTTGTGACACAAACAGTGCATATAAATGGATATCTTACCAAACAGCTGCTGCCTCTGTGAATTATTTTTTGATGGTGGTGTTTTTTGTAGTTTTTTTGTTCTAAGTCTTGGAATGAAAAGGTGTCATATAACATACATAACTGTAAGGAACTTTGCAACTCATATATCTGAAAAGGATTTCACATCTGGAATATAGAAAAAAAACTTTCCTACAATGTGACAACCAAAAGGTAAAAAACCCAATTTTTTAAAACATGGGCAAAGGACTTGAATGAACAGTCTTCAAAAAAGATATACAATGTCCAATAAGCACATAGAAAAGACTCATATCATTAGTCTGTTTGCCCTGTTTGAGCTCTGAGTCACGTCAAGTTGTGGGAGCCTTGCAACCGGGTCTTTCTTCCAGAGAGCCACGAAACAGGCCAGATGATGACAACTGTCTGGAAATATGCCTTTTAAAGGGCTCACACCCCATTCTACTTCCGCCAGCGGCTTCCGCGTTGTTCATTGTCACCATATCACTGAACTGTTGTAAGTTTAAGGTTAACATGGAGGTGGAGAATGGGATAATAGAGTAAGTTAAAACATTGCAAAGTTTGCCATTCTTGAGGAGGTTCAGTGATTTTTCTTGAATGAAGTTTCCTTGAATTTCTGTAAATCTTTGGCTTATTTCCAAAGTTCTGCAGAAGTTAATTCTGACAATGTTTTCCAGTTTTCTTATTGCTTTTATGACGGAGGGGTTTTGGGGGGCAGTATCCTTACTCCATCCCCAATTGTTACCTCTTATAGAACTACAGTATATTGTCAAAGTCAGGAAACTACCTTGGTACCGTGTGTATGTACAGTTCTAGGTCACGTTGGCATATGCGCGATGTTGTCTAACCACTACTGAAATCAAGATACAGAACGATTATATCATCACCAAGGTTTCTCTTGTGCTACCTCTTTATGGTCACATTCACCTCAATACCCTACCCTCCACCATTTGTAAGTCCTGTGAACCATTCATCTCTTCTGGAATCAGCATTACCTATCAGAAGAGGAATTCCTGGGCAATGGGGACCTCTTCTGATAGGTAATTATTGACAAGGAGTAGCTGACAGGCCTTTTCACAAACACAGTAATAGATATTAGAGTATAGCAATGGGGCCACCAGTCATTCATGCTCCCTGGAATCAGAATGGCTCATTTTTATGGCTGCCAAAATCAGTAAGAACATCTGTCATTGTTTTATCCCCGCACTCGGTACATAGTAGTAACAACACTTCACTATGTATCAGATACTGAAATATTCTTCATACAGTGATTCACTTGATTCTCTCTCTCTCTCTCTCTCTCTTATAATGTGTACTTATTTTGAGAGAGAGTGAGAGAGTACACACGAGCAGGGGTGTGGCAAAGAGACTGATAGAATCCCAAGCTGGATCCGTGCTGTCAGCACAGAGCCCAGTGCGGGGCTCAGTCCCACAAACCATGAGATCATGACCTGAGCCAACTCCAGAGTCAGACGCTCAACTGACTGAGCCACCCATGTACCCCTTATTTAATTCTTACTGTGATCCTATGAAATTACTAAAATTAGCATCTTTATCTCACAGATGAAGAAATAAAGATATAAAAGGCCAAGTAACAGTTATTACCTAAGACTGTCCAAACTGCACCTCCATTGACTTAAAAGACTTACTCCTCTTCACACTTACCTTCAAAGGATTCTGGAAAACTTTCCTTTCAGAAACTAAAATTTTGCAAAGATATTCCAATCTGGAGGAATTATGTGTAGAAACTTTTTTTTTTAAATTCCACTCAGGGAATTAAGGATCACCAAAAACGTTTACAAGAGATTTCATCAAAATGTGTTGTCACAAGAGCATGAAACATTTTTGTTTATCAAAAGAGTGTGCCAAATTGAAAAGCCCAAGGACTTGATTTTGTGTTGATAGGATCCTGAAAATACTATTTGAAGAGACATAGACCTGCTCCTTGTCCTTTTATGGCTCCTGTTACAACTAGAGTGAGAGAGACTTTATAGTCAGGACAAGGTCTTCCTTAAGATCCTCATCTCTTTTGGAAGATGTGGGCCCCAGCCTAGTTCACGTGCATCCTAAAACACACAGAGCCCATCAGTGTTAGAACCACCTAGAATAGCCATAATCCATATCCTTGTATGCCAAAGAAAAAAAAAATACGAAAACCATTTTTCTGCACCTACACACTGTCTAATCTGTTTAAGAATCCCCATTAGCAGCAGGGAGCTGTGAGGCAGGGCTTAGGGTGACATTATTTGGGCTGTCAATGGAACTCTTTTTTTCCCTAATTTGACTTTGCTATGATATGATCAGCCCAAAATGCAGAGTGTTAACACAAAACATTTCTGAAACTCCTTGTTTTCAACTGAAAATATAGTTGAAAAGACTATTCATGTGATCATGGCGTGAGATCCAGGAATCAGTCTGAACTGTGCTTTTCCTCAGCAAACAGGTTCCTGGTTTTTTGCTCTTTTTTCTTTGGTAGATTCTCTGATGTCTGTTTCTGTTTTTATCTCTTTTTTGTTGATTGTTAGGAAATGCAGTGACAAATTTGTTGCTCACTTCTAATGAAATTAGAGGCCACTAGGGGTGCCTGGGTGGCTCAGTCGGTTAAACATCCGACTTCAGCTCAGGTCATGATCTCATGGTTGTGAGTTTGAGCCCCATGTTGGGCTCTGTGCTGACAGCTCAGAGCCTGGAGCCTGCTTCGGATTCTGTGTCTCCCTCTCTTTCTCTCTCTCTCTGCTCCTTCCCAGCTCATGTTCTGTCTCTGTCTCTCTCTTAAAAATAAATAAACATTATAAAAAAATTAGAGGATTTTAATAGCCTGCATTCTGCATATTAATTTCACTTTTGAATTCATCCTTTCCCAATAATATTTTCCTTTTATTCTGTTTCTTCTCTACTCTTATTTTTTTATTGTTTTTAATGTTTTATTCATTTCTGAGAGAGAGAGAGAGAGAGAGAGAGAGAGAGAGCCAGTAGAGGAGGGTCAGAGAGAGAGGAAGATACAGAATCTGAAACGGGCTCCAGGCTATGAGCTGGCTGTCAGCACAGAGCCCAGCAGGGCACTCGAACCCACAAACGGTGAGATCACGACCTGAGCCGAAGTCGGATGCTTAACCGACAGAGCCACCCAGGAGCCCTTCTTCTCTACTTTTAAAAGCTTAACATGTATATCTATTCCATTCTTAAAAAAAAGACTACTTTTTTAATTAAGGAATTTATTATTTCTAGCATTATGTAGGTTACTTTGTGGCATTAAAAAAGAAGTAAATTAACATGACTAGATAAAATGAACAGAGAAGAATATCCCTCCAATCTATCCAGTTAAAACCACCTAGGTGGCTCAGTCAGTCAAGTGATGAACTTTGGCTCAGGTCATGATCTAAAGGTTTGTGCATTTAAGCCCTGTGACAGGCTTTCTGCTGACATTGCAGAGCCTGCCTGAGATTCTCAGTCTTTTCTCTCTCTCTCTTTCTCCTCGCCCACTCATGCTTTCTCTGTCAAGATAAGTACATTAATTTAATTTTTTAAATTAATTTTAAAATTAATGAATGAATCTAAAAATTATAAAAATCTAATTAAAATTAATTAAAAACCAAAAACAATTCATATGTATCACTTCAACCAAGCATCAGAGGAAAATTCAAGTTTCATAAAGCCCCAGTAGTTTTTAATTTGTAGGGACTTTTGTAAAAGAATACAAAGTAACAAATGTAGAACTGGAAAGTAAATGAGAAAATAAGTCAAGAGCAGATTGTAACTTTTTAAAGGTCATAAACCCCACACACCTCACAAAATCCAGAAAAATTACATGCAGCCTAACTAACCACCTTTCACAACTCTATAATTCCTTTTCTTACATTTTGACTACACACTTTTTGAATATTTTAATGCATTTTTATAATATTCTCTGCCGAAGAAAATTTGAAAGATAACTCCTTGCTTCCTCCAAAGGTTGACCAAATATTTTAAATTATGTTTTTAAAATTTTTGTTTGTTTCACAGCTTGTTATTAAATTGCAGTGCAAATCTTTAGGATTTTTATCGAATATAGGAACTTCTTTTTAAAGTTCCCTTCATAGATGAGCAATGTGATGTCATTGCATTTCATATTTTCTCATGCAGGAAATGATGCTATTCATGCACCAGTCTGTTAGTATAATTTGATATTTAAAAAATTTTTAAGTATATATAACAATGTGAGCATGAATGTGGGATCCCTTTTTTGGTCTTAAAAGTTCCAGGGAAGGGGCTCCCGGGTGGCTCAGTCGGTTAAGCGTCTGACTTCGGCTCAGGTCATGATCTCAAGGTTTGTGGGTTCGAGCCCCGTGTCAGGCTCTGTGCTGACAGCTAGCTCAGAGCCTGGATCCTGCTTCAGATTCTGTGTCTCCCTCTCTCTCTGACCCTCACCTACTCACATGGCCTCTCTCTCTCTCAGAAATAAATAAAACATTTTTTAAAAAGTTCCAGGGAAAACGGATTAAGATTTATTAACTTCACTACAAATCCATCCTGTACCTAAGGACAGAAGCACTATAACTTTAGTCAGTTACTTAAAGCATTAAACAACTAGTTCCATCTAAAAAAAAAAGAAAAAAGAAAAGAAAAGAAAAGTAATTGCTCTTCAAAATGAGAACTAACAGAGCCAAATGGCTTCTTGGAAAGAGAAAAGAATTGGCATTTAGAGAGGGACTATTTAGTCTGACCAATGCTGAGTAATTTTATAAAAACAAAATCATCTACAAATCTATTCAATAAATACTCAGAAGCACCAATTGCCCAGCATACTAGGAATCTTATTGGCAACAAGGCAGACCTGGTACCTTAAATCCTAATGGGAGAAGACAGATAATGAACAATTAAATAACTATTGATTGTGATGAGTGCTCTTCTGAAGGAAACAAATAGGGTGCTATAAGAAAAAAAAATGGAGAGATGGGATGCCAGATTTAGATATAGAAAATTTCCACAGTACTATTTAAGCTGAGACCTGGAAGATGAGATGGAACAAGATACAAGAAAAATGAGGAAAATGTGATCAGAGGGTGGTATCAGTTTATGCAAAGACCCTGAGACGGTGACCCATGTGGGACAATGTAGAGAAAAGCTCTGTGCCGAATTGAGGGGATGGATGGATGGTCTCGTGTAATGTGGGTGGCATGGGCCTCAGATCATGCAGTTTTGGAGGCTAAGGCAATGAGGATTTTAAGTGCAGTGCAGTGGTGAGCATTTAAGAGTTGGCTCTCAGGTTGACATGACACACCTTCCGTTCAGTCTCCTGTGTGCAGCATGGAGCATATGAAGACAATAGAGAGAAGTGGGGAAGGAAGTCAGGAGGCTGTTCCAACAGTATGGGTCAGAAGACATGGTGGCTTGCACCAGGTAATAGGTTGCAGATGGAGGGGAGTGACTTAAATGGTAATTGCCTAGGAGTAGAATGAGGCAAAGTACAGGAGACAAGATTCAAATTTGATTCCCTGATGTCACATAGTTTTACTGATGTGGAGAAAGACTGTGGAGAAACAGATTTCATGTAATCGTTAAAGCAACCCTACAAGGTGACTGTTTTCATACTCACTGTATGTATACAAAAGTGGATAATGGGAAAGATTTAACTGCCCTCGTATCCTTCGGTTTAGAAATAGAAAAATATAAATCAAAACTTTCCTGGATTTATTGCCCTAATCAATGCCCATTTGGAATACTGGTCTTTCTTCCTCCCACTAAGGTTTTGAATTTGGGGTCTAGTTGGTCTGCAGGTATGGTTAGTATTCAAGAGCCTCTGTATTCAAGCCTAGGAATTCAAGCTAGTCTGTTAGAATCGCCTTGTCTTCAGAATATCCACTAGGGGGAGCCAGAACAATGTGTTTTGTTTTTATAACTGTGGTAAACTTAGTACCTACTACTAGTCACCCGTAGACTTAATCTTAATAAAACTCACTTTGTGATTTTTTTTAGAAAACCATCTGCATATATTGCACAAGATACTAGAGTCTTCAAAAGCCTTTTGGAAGGAGAAAATGTAGGAAGTTAAGGAAACATAAGAAATGGAAAAAAAACTTTTTTAAAGCAACTTTATGTTGTTGTTGTTTAAAGATTTATTTATTTTTGAGAGAGAGCACAATCAGGGGAGAGACAGAGAGAGAAAGAGAGAGAGGAAGACAAAGAATCCAAAACAGGCCTCAGGCTCCACCCTGTCAGCACAGAACTCAATGCAGGGCTAGAGCTCATTAACTGTGATATCATGACCTGAGCCAAAGTCTAACACTTCACTAACTCAGCCATCCAGGTGCCCTAGAAAGAAACTCTTATTTTCATTATTGGCAACAAAACATCTGATTTAAACTGTGGTGAAGGAGAAATCTGACAATATTTTAGTAAATGAGACATATAAGTTTATATAAAATTTAATAGGAACCATTGTTATTACCTTAAGATGTATAAGATTATATTGGTCCTTTCTTATTCACTGTGCCATCTTTATCTTTTATTTTAGGTGAATATATAATAAATACTTATAAACAATTAAAGTTTACTTTTTAGCATGGTCCCCAAATCTGTTTTTCCTGTAATGTCATGCATTACTGAACCTAAAATCTCTGTGCTATAGGGAGTTTTTGGAGCACATGGGTCATAGAGGGTAAATAGTTCCAATTTATAAATAACACAAAATAAGCACAAACATAATAATAATAATGGTAACTATTCAGATGTCAGTTGAGCACTTTACTATAGAAACCTATTTAGTCATTTCCATTAGATGTAAACTGTTGCTTTCAGATACAATGCCAGACATGGGAACCTGTCCTTTCCCTTTGTCATGTGCTCAGTTATGAAATGTTGCATGGGGACATCGGTAGCAACATAGCAGCAGTCCCTGGAGAGAGATGAGTGATAAAGGCATCATTCAAAGTAGAGTCCCTAATGTGCCAGTAGACAAATGCCCATCCAGTGAAGCATGTGTTTCTAATTTGGGATTGCCTTCCTCTCAGGGATCTGACACATAAGGTGTTTGTGAGTTCTGAAAGGCTTGGATTTCATTTGCTGTCTCCTGATACCAGATACAGTGGCAGATACCGTGTTATGAATCCATACTGTTCTATCCTAACAGATGGCCATTAGCTCAGCCTGCTGTGGAGACAACCTTTTGTTGTCTATCTGAAAATAAGCAAGTCAGCTCTCTACATCCTGAAATTAAAACGAGAGAAATAGCTCAGGGAGCTCTGAATACAGCATGTGACAATAAAATCTGGGGAAGAAAACTTTCCTAACCACAAAAGATGTGTATTCAATACAGCTTAACATTTTTGTATCCAGAGCTCATGAAAGAAATCATTTTATATTGATACAAAGGCCTGGGACGTCTAAAGATTTAGCTTGCTGGTTCTGAATTCTGGCTACACATTGAAATCATTTGGGGAAATAATTTGTTAATAATCTCCAACGCTCAGACCACACTTCATCTCAATTAACTCAGACTGCTAAGATTAAAATCCAGGCAGAAATTATTGTTTTAAAGTTTCCAGGCTTGTGCCATGTATAGCAAACTCTGAAAATCATTGGTGTTTCCCAAACTTTTATGTTATAAGGATTACCTTGGGATTTTGTTAAAATACAGAATGTGATTTAGTATCTCTGGAGTAAAGCCTGAAATTCCTAGAACATGGTGATATTGCTGTTAACACACCACTCTGCATAGTAAAGATACCACACAGTGTGGGTGGTCTTTCCTGTCCATGATATAGATGCCAGAACTCTTTCTGCTCATTTGGTGATATTTATTGTTGCTTGATCATGCAGAAGCTCTTGACTGTTGACATAACCTTCAGCTTATCTTCTGAAAGTCTTTAGCTTTCTTCCATCATCTACTAAGATTTTTTGCTTTCATTATTTTCCTTTGGGGAAACCTGGACAAACAGACATTTGGATTTTTAGCAGAAAGGAATTCACAAAAAATGAACTGTACATAAGTGAATGGAAACACAATGTCTTTGCTTTAATATTACCCACCTGATTACTGTGTCATTAGTGTAATAGGTAAAATTGGATCTGGAGATATTTGAGATGCTTTTCACTGATTCAGAAGTAGAGGCACAGTAAAGTTCAACAACTTATCCAAAGTCACAAAGTTAATAATTGGTGAAATCAGAATTTAAACCCAGGCAGTAGGTGTTTCTAAGCGTTTGTTCCTAAGTACTACTTTATACATCTTTGCTATAAGCCTGACAGTTAGGAACCAGTTAATAGATAACCCTTGAAAATGTAAGTGACTGATTCAAATATCAAATAATGATCAATGTCCAGGGATGAGTTGAGACTCATGTACTTTCTTTCAATTATAAAAAAAAAGAAGTCCAAGTTGTCTACTTGGCTGCTGAATCTGAAGGAGAATTTTGTCATAGAAAATGCTAATTTCTGAAGAGTCCTAAGGACCCTCTATGGATACAATTTCCCTTCCATTTTCTTCTCCATATATATTTTGATTGTTCATACCACAGAGGATAGACTAATATTGTCATAAAATTAATCAAATAAGATTGTAGAAGGCAGAGAGTAGGCCTCTGTCCTGCTGAAAATATTTACGTCTGGGGCCTGGAGGCTAAAAGCCCAGGAGGGAAGGTGGATAAAGGAAGAGGAGGCTGGAGAGAAGAGGCCTGGCAACACTCTACCTGTCACAGGAGAGGAAAACTGCCTGAGGGGAAACCATCAGCCTGCCTTTTTCCTAATTTGCTTTTAAGATAAAGAAGTGGAAGTTTACTTCACAGCTATTCATTACTGCTGACATTTGAGAGGGTGGTTCTTCAGAAAGGCGCAAATGGACTGTTATGTCAGCAGCCAATAAAGTAGGATTTTTTTTTTGACTATTTAAGAAAAAATGTTCTAAGAAAGTGCCTACAGGAGGAAACATAAATTGAGACTCTTAAACTATCATCTTTTCTGGAGGGGGTATGAAAAGGACCCCTAGCTTTATTTATTTATCTAGTTAGCTAGCTGTCTAAGAGCTTGTCATTCTAGCCTGGGTAATGAACACAAAACGGGTAGGCTTTCCCTGGCTTTTGTCTTCCTTCCAAATATCAGATCAATTTCATTGGCCACTGTGTGCCTAGAGCAATAAAGAAAATATCTAAAGCAGACCGGTCTTGCCCTCTTTAATCTGTACCATGGCCCAGAAAGCAGAAGATAGGAAGAGATGGGAATATTTCCTTTCCAACTGGATACACTAGATTAGTCAACATGAGTGTTTCTAAACTAAAGAATATTTAATTAAATGGTGCCATGGATCTAAAATGCAATAAATATTTGTCTGCAAATAGCCTCCCAGGAAGCTGCAAGTAGGTAGGTTAAGCCCCATATCCAGCCATCAAGTTGATTATAAGTGAACACAATCAGTGTTTTTTTTTTCTGATAGATTTCACCCCAAAGTTTGTATCTAATTCATGTGAAATGTAAGACAGGAAACAGAAAAATCAAATAAACTAATAAAGTCACCATTGTGAGTTCTGTAGGTTAGTCCTGCTCTGAATCCTAGGTGATTTAGAAATGACAGTCCACATGCCTTGCCCATCCCAAGGGCACCTCAAGGGCAAAGGACCTGTACTATTTTATCTACTAAAACTCATTAATCATTAGTTGAGAGATGTTCCCAGGGATACTAATTCCCTAGAACTCCTCGTCTGCCTTTCACAGGAACAGAAGAGGCACAGATGGTGAGAGGAACCCTTCAGGCAGAGACACACGGATTCTGGCAGCAAAATTCAGGAAGACATGTATAAAAATGGCAAAGGCAAAGCACTGTTACCGCAGTCTTTAGAGGTTATGTGTTCTAGGAATGTCATATTCAACTATTATAACATTATTTGCAAACACATCTAATACTCAAGTGAAATCGTTTGCTTCCAAAATATGATAAAGGTGAATTTTCATGCTAACATATTAATGTTGCCGGCATGCTGGCCTGGTAACAAACCCTGAAAATAGACCAAGGAAAGCAACACACCATGAAGCAGCATAGAATACAGAGGAACAATTAAATACGGTTAGAGAAAAAAAAGGTTTGGGCTTCCATCATGTACTTTTTACTAGATTTATAACCCTGTGTGTCATTTGCATGTGTTTACATGTGTAAATGATGTATATTTATGATGTTCAAGTTACTGCTAAAGTAATTGTACCTGATGGTTTCCATCTATATCAGAAATGTCCTCTCTGTCTTCTTCCTCACGGGTAAGCCCTCCTAAAGATTCGGATTTTTCTCAGACATTCAGCTGGGCTATGTTCTGCTTATTAAAACTTTGTTATGATAATTTTCCATATTCTTATTAAACGACTGTATTTCACCTGTGTCCAAATGTATGTACTGCCTTTGTTACAGATTAACTGCTTTCTTTACTGAAGGTAAAGAATTCTCCCAAAACAAATTTATCATTTACTTTATTTACCTAGGGCTTTTCACTTGTGCTATGAAGCAAAGCATTGAAAGAAATACAAACTGAAAAAAGATAAAAAAGGTTATAGTTGATCTGATGAATAACAAACACTAGTAATAATTCAAACTTTTGAAAAATAGCCTCAGGAATGGAAAATTAGGTAGGATGTTAAGAAAACAAAATAGTGAGATAAAATTTTAGTTGTCAAAGTACTTCTCACAGAAAGATATTCATTTGATGCATTAATATTGGCCAATATATTTGAGTGATAAATTTTTAATATAAAAAACAAAAAATATCTAATTATCTTAAAAATGCATTTTATTTTTATATTAAAGTGATCATTGAATGTATACTTAAATTATAATGTGATCTTCAAAAGATGAAAGGTTTTTTTTTTAACATGCACATCTACACAAATTGAAAAATATAGGGGTGCCTGGGTGGCTCAGTCAGTTAAGTGTCCGACTTTAGCTCAGGTCATGATCTCATGGTTCATGGGTTCGAGCCCCGCATCGGGCTCTGTGCTGACAGCTAGCTCAGGGCCTGGAGCCTGCTTCAGTTTCTGTGTCTCCCTCTCTCTCTGACCCTCTCCTGCTCAAGCTGTCTCTCTCTCTCAGAAATAAATAAAACATTTTAAAAAAGAAAGAAAATTATCAGACAACATTTCTGAGTTTAAAGTTTAAGAAATATGGGGCGCCTGGGTGGCTTAGTCAGTTAAGCGTCCGACTTTCGCTTAGGTCATGATCTCGCGGTTCGTGGGTTCGAGCCCCGCGTCGGGCTCTGTGCTGACTGCCAGCTCAGAGCCTGGAGCCTATTTCAGAGTCTGCATCTCCCTCTCTCTCTGACCCTCCCCTGCTCACGCTGTCTCTCTCTCTCCTAGAAATAAATAAAAATATTTTAAAAAAATAAAAATAAAGTTTAAGAAATATGATCATTGATACTGTAAAGATCCAAGGCATTTTACTGAGCTAAAACATGATGCAGAGTCATGGATACTTGATCTCGAGAATAAGAAATGAGCTTTAAAAAATTACCTAACATAGAGTCACATTCTAATCCCCACTTGACAATGTTAATGAATTTTGCCTTTCTCCAGGCAGAAAAAGAATATGTCATACAATAAATTCTGCTAGTTCCAGCTTCAGAATAAACAAATGACTAACTAGGTCATATTGCTTTCCAAATGTCCAAATTAGGTTTAGGTTCTTTGGGGTAACATTTTGCACCAAGAGATTGAGAAGCAACTATGGAATGGATTCCATGTCTTGATCTACACTCAAGAAGTATCATGCACCAATTTTTATATACAGAGCCGGCCCAAGGTAGAAAGAGTAAGAGATTAAGTGGAAGCCCATCTTCCCTGAACTCTCATTCTGTCTCTCTCTCACTGCCTCCATTTTATTTTTTTTCCCTCAACATAAACATAGTATGTGCTCATTGAACAAAATTTTCTAAATGCAAAAATATTTCATGAAAAACAACCCAAATTAACCCCAAATTACCATTAATATTTTAAAGTATATCCTTACATTGCTTTTTTCTGTATAATTGTGTGGTTAGAAATATATCTTTGAGCTCCTAACTATTGCTTTTATTGGGTTAATTCCAAAGGATCATTTCTCAGAAAAACAATTGAAAGGGTATAAATAAGGAGGGACATTTTAGCGATAGGTTTTGGCTATTGACAAGGAAGTGGCTGCCTCCTTCACCAAAGCAAAGATCTAGACTTATTTATATAAATAGGACATTAAGGCTTCATTTCATGAACCCATCCTACTGCCTGTTTTCTGTTACTCTTTTTATGAGTAATGTGATGACAAGTTTTGTTGTTGTTGTTTTTTTCCATCATGAATGTGTACCCACTAAAATATTTTGATTTTTTGTAGATGTCTGATTGTTGCTTGGGTGTTATGACTCAGGAGCTAAAAGTATGGCTGAAAGAACAAATTTCAATTATCACAGTTTAGGATTTATTGATCTTGGTTCTTCATGACAGACAAATTTAATCAGTTAATGACTAGCATGCGTTTCTGACATATAGAGAAATCTAAGGTATGGCTGTGAAATGCCAATGATGATTCATGATTATCTTCAAAGCTAACTCCACATTTTTTTTCATCTTGGAATTCAAGGCCCTACCCAATATGGTTCCAACTTTCCATTTTTAAGTTTGTCTTTAGGATTTTTTTTACAATATAAAATATGGTATTTCTGAAAGAACACAGGGTTTATAATTAGCTCTGATTTCGACTTCTTACCAGAATCTGTTTTCTCTGTCATCTTGTCAGTTATGTATATTTGTTAAAAGTCTAATAACACCCACTTCACTGAGTTCTTGTAAAGATTAAATAAAAGGAGCTACGGGATGTGAAATACACAGCAAGGTGACTAGCATGAAGGAACACACTCAAGAATGTTATTTCCATTCTCTTTCCTTTGATGAGACTTACCCTCCAGGCAAACAAAATTATATGTTGGCTTCCATGCCTTTTTACCCACCTCCCTCCCCAAAGAATTTGCTCATGTATTCTTCTCTACTTACTTTCAGTTGAGACCTTTTATCTTGGAGATATGAATCAAAATATCTTCACAAAGTATTTGCTCAACTTGCCCCACTAAAAATTAATTTCTTTTCTGAAATTGCATCAAAATGCTTTATCCATACTTCTCTTTCAGTCATTAATACTTCTTTCCTTACATTATAATGATGTGTAGACATAGACAAGCCCCAAGTTAGTTAAAAGCATGAATTCTAGAGTATGAGGCATGCTTTTATCCCATTCTGTTACTAATCTGTTGTGTTAGTGTGAAATATTCAACCTTACTGTACCTCATTACCACTTTTTTTTTTTTTAGATAGTGGTAATTATAGTACCCATTTTCAAGATTGGTGTGAGTACAGTACCAGACACTGAGGATCTAACTAATGATGGTGATGATAATGAGCTTTGTGAGGGCAAGTCCAATTTTATGCAACTAGGGAAACTCCACAGAGGCTGGCACTTAATCAGAGCTAATTAAGTGAGGAATAATGTGTGTATTGGGACATAATAATGGGAAACAAGTACCGTGATGATGCGTCCTGTTGCCATTGTTCCACTGTGTTCTGATACTTGTAACATCATGGGTTATCCTGTTGTTTATCTCTTAGTATCTTTTACATGTATGCGTTTGCCAAGATGTCAGGAGTTGTTATACATTTCCAGTAGCTGCTTGAAGGAATAATCCGCACAGTATCATCATACCATGTATGTATGTTAACTTGAAAACCTAAGACCCATTGGGCTAAGATGTTACACACTCTAACACACTCTCAATCACATAAGTAAATGCATCTATTGACATTTTTGTTCTTTATACTCTCTAGTTCTTACCTGCTTCATAACTAGTGCCTAGAAACATATGAGGAGTAAATAGATCTTAAAATGCTATATAAGGAAAGTCCCTGGACAAATATTACGAAAAATAGAAAAAGGCACACTTGGCACTATTGTGACATGTGAGAAAGAAATAAGAGGAATGTACAGAACAAGGTGGTACGAAGCCAGGATTCAGACTGTCTTCTTTTCTGGCAGGAACCTAAGTAGGAAGGCATTATAAATATCTATAAAGGTTTGGAGAGTCTGAGAATATTTGTGTGCTATTGGTGGACATATGCAAGCATTGACTGAGGATTCGAGGGACTTATACAAAAATCTATACTTCAATGTTGTGCTTACACATACAATACAGGACTGAAAAGGAGGTAGACTTATAGATAGACCTGAGCAAGTTTCCAAGAATCTCATGGTCTGTGAATGGTATGCAGTGGATTTAAAACCTCTGCATGCCTTCAGTGAAGTGACATGGAGATTTGGGGAGTTAAGGTAAACTGCAAATGCCTTTAGAAGTCATATGATGCCTGATTTTAAAACTCAAGAATGTAAATGTGCTCCCTTGTATTCACTAATTGTTAGGGAAATAATACTTATATTATGGGCAAAATGTTTGGAAATCATAACGTCTTTATATATTGTCCTTGCCTTGGTGCTACTCATATTTCTCAAACTTAGTTGTACTTAAGAATTATTTTATAGGTTCATTAAATAAAACTGTGTATAAATACATAGAGGTGTTTTCAAGGTCAGTTTGGTCCAGTAGGATTTGTTTTACATTGGTCAGAGGAAATGTGCCCATCTAGCATTTTGCTGATAAACAATTAAAAGCAGGAACTTGAAATCATTAGGGGTCCCCAGCCCTTTTGAAAACTTGATGAAAATTGGGATCAACTCCCCAGAAAAAAATGCATATATACTCAGACACAGAAGTCCTGAATATAATTTAAGAGATTAAGAAAATCCTCAAACCCCAATCATGTACCTTAAATTAAAATAAATCCTACTTAAAAATTTAGTGTGAGGCTTAACATGGTTTACCTTGGAAGTGTGAGTTATTTTATATTCATTAAATTCCATAACGTTTGGCACCAACGTTTGTGAGAAAGAGGAAAAAAATGAATTATTTTAAAAGTAAGAATGAAGTCAATCATCTTTATAGCCCTTATATTATCACACAACACTTCTTTATTCATGTCAATGAACAAACTTATCCCCATTAACCTATATTATGAAATGGCACTGTGGGTTTCAAAAGTGATTTGTTTTTGAATTCTTGCTAGATATTCTGTTCAAAGGTTTTTAAAATGTTACAATGACTATAAATCTAGTAGCATATACCTTCTTTACATAAGGATGACAAATCAGGTGAAACTTTGTTACAACTTTTATCAAAATGGGTCTTCAACAGAGAGGAATTCATTGCTTCAAATGTTCCACAGTAGATTGTATCCCTTATTCTTTTTTGTTTGTTTGTTTGTTTATTTTGTTTATTTTTTAAAATTTATTTCTAGGAGAGAGAGAGAGAGACAGCGTGAGCAGGAGAGGATCAGAGAGCTCTCTCAGTCAGACTGAAACAGGCTCCAGGCTCTGAGCTGGCTGTCAGCACAGAGCCTGATGCGGGGCTCGAACCCACCAACAGCGAGATCATGACCTAAGCAAAAGTCAGACGCTTAACCGACTAAGCCACCCAGGCACCCCTGCATCCCTTATTCTTAAAAAAAAAAACAAAAACAAATGCATTTTCATGCAGTTTTTAAATAATGTCTTCTGTGGCTCAAGTTCATTGGTCAGGGCGGAAACTACTAGTAGTTAGGTAGGGTAGAAACCATTACCTGCCCATTCAAGAGCATTCTCTCTTTCTTACTTACTCACATTTTTCTTCAGGAATGAGGAGCACAGTTCTCAGGGAAAGTGGGGCTGTCTCCTAGAACCCTGGACGTGAAGCATGGTTGGTTGCAGCAAGTCATGAGAATACCTAACCTTTCTTTCTTTCTTTCTTTCCTTCTTTCTTTCCTTCTTTCTTTCTTTCTTTCTTTCTTTCTTTCTTTCTTTCTTTCTTTCTTTCTTTCTTTCTTTCTTCTTTCTTTCTTTCTTTCTTTCTTTCTTTCTTTCTTTCTTTCTTTCTTTCTTTCTTTCTTTCTTAATAGTTTTTGTCAAGTTGGTTTCAATAAGAAAACAAAAGTGAAGGGGCACCTGGGTGGCTCAGTTGGTTAAGCGTCCGACTTCAGCTCAGGTTATGATCTCACAGTTTGTGGGTTCGAGCCCAGCATCAGGCTCTGTGCTGGCAGGNACAAAAGTGACTGGTGACACTGCTCTGAGATTCTGTGCTGATACTCATCCTATCATTCCAACATTTGAGTGTCCATTTTGTTTGTTTGTTTACCTGAGTGATTTTTTTTCCCACTACGTGGCTCAATTGTTGTTCCCAGTAACTGGATCCATGTTTTACATTGCTATGAATCTATGAGATCTATGTCTCTGTTGTTTCTGGATTTTGGGGGGACTGGGGGGGGGTTGTTTTTGTTTTCGGTAGAAGCAGCCTCAGTCTAGAGCGATGCCGAGGTTTCCATTTCTTTATATTTGTGTTTGTCTCTGTTCTTGTTTTTTCACTCTTTTACTTTGTAGTAGAAGAAATCCGGGGTGGGTGGTTAGAGGTTGTTTTATGGAAATATATTCAGATAGAATTTAAAGATTATTATGCTGGGATTTAAATATTCTCGCTACCTTATGTTGCCAACATTTGTGGTTGCAGTTCAATGTGAGAGTCTCTGTGTGTTTGTTGGAGGAGGCCACAGAAAGATGGCACATTTTGGAGAGTTGGGGTTGTAAAGGGGGTGGGGAGTAGAAATTGAAAAAAACAGGAGTTGAAAATGAAAGAACATTTTATGTGAAATAAAATGTTATTAAAGGACTATTGTCCACAGTTTTGGAAATTATCATTTGTAATCTTTTCTTAGGGGTCAGACACTTTATACTTTATATAACATGATCTCACTGAATCCTCAACGAAAGCACTATTTTACAGACACTTGCGTGGCTTATTTGGTTAAGTGGCTGCATCTTGATTTCTGCTCAGGTCATGATCCCAGGGGTCTTGAGGTTGAGTCCCTGGTCAGGTCCTGTGCTGAACATGGAGCCTGCTTAAGATTCTCATTCTCTCTCTCTCTCTCTTTCTTTCTCTACTTCTGCCACTCCCCAGCTCTCTAGCACTCTCAAAAAAAAGAAAAAAAGCACTCTTCCAATTATTGTTATTGTAATTATCATTACCTCTCTCCGAGTGGTGAAACAGAAGGCTCAGTGGAGTAAGCAGCTTTCCCAGAGTCACATAACAAAACTGAGAACCGAAATTTAGACCTGTTCTCTGATTTCACCACCTACACGGTGCCTTTGCCCCTTCCTGAAAAAGATGACTGTGACTTATGATTTGATCTATAATTCTCTCTGAAACTTTTGAAAACTGAAAAATAACTCATGCTTTTTTCTTTTTTCTTTTCTTTTCCTTTTTTCTTTTTTTTCTTTTTCCTTTTCTTTTTCTTTTTTTTTTTTTTTGCATATCTTTAAGAGACAGAAATATATCTGAGGCAATGGGTGTGGATGTCACCAGTTGACAGCCTGCTACTTCTCTCATTTCTCTAACACATTGTTTTTAAAACCCCCTTGTGATAAAGCCTTTGTTTTTCCCTCAGCAACAATAAAACTCGTTTGAGCCAAGAAATTAATAGAGATATTAAGATTAGTAAAAGGCTCTAAATGCATTTTATCACACTTAAAGGTGTATAGCAAAACATGTTACTTATATTTTTTAAAAGGTCATTTAAAAGATATGTAATTCTATACAAAGTCTAGATGTGAAATAGATCATCCACTCATATTTCTGTCAGGTATTAGATCACACTGAAATTTTTAAAGCCACCTTCAGGATATCTCTGGGTTCTGTTCTTACACATGTTATTGTTAGGAAATGAGTCTGACAGAAGAGTGCCCAATGGACACTTTGAGCCAAAATTCTCCCTCTTCCTACCTTCGCCTATGCTTCCATTATGCTCGTCCTGGGATTTTTTTCTCCTCCCTCTCAATCTGCACAGATTTATATGTAAAAATGTTCTTGGTACCTAAGGAAAATAAACTCTCATTGGATGAGTGAGTTTATTAAAACTGCCTTAGGCAAGTATCTTTGAGTCACTGCATGTAAACATCTCTAAAATAAGAAATAAGAAAACATCCACACGCCTTGCCAGGACTGGTCCTGGCTCTAGATTAATTGAGCCTCGCTTTAATGCTTTGAGGAGTGACGGATATTAAGCAACATATTTAAATCACTGAAATTCAAACATGTTTTTTCTGTGCTGTTTTGTTTGGTTTTTACTAGTCTGAAAAGGAGAGAAAATTTCTGATATACTCTCAGGGTAGAGTCCTGCCAGTTACGTACACAGGCCGAATTCCTTCTTAAGCCAGAGATTGATTTTCCATGAGACTTGAATTGTTTACTGGGGTTAAGGGTTAGGAGAAGAGAAAGGTCAATCATTCTTGCTGTTTTTGTGTTAGGAGACAGAAAAGCATCCCATAAATAAAAACAAAAAACAAAAAAACAAAACAAAACAAAAAACCCAACTGTAGATGTGGGATACTTGACTGGCTCAGTCAGAAGAGCATATGACTCTTGATCTCGGGGTCATGAATTTGAGCCCCATATCCACTGTAGAGGTTACTAAAAATAAATAAACAAACTTTTAAAAAGTCATAGATGCATCTATTATATTTCACTGCAGTGAGTAATTACCACTGAGGAATAATAACAACAACACGGATTTGGCAAGCCCTCCAATTCCAAAACCAATAGGGCCTAAATGATTAAAAAAGGTTTGCATAATTTACACATGAGCAATGGAGCCAGATTTTACTATAGAAAATATTATTAGTTTATAAGTCATATAAATGTGGATTTGCACTGATTATCAGGAACTGGAAACTAAAATGCTTTTAAAGATCACCTAGAATTCCCATTATTTCTGAATCCTCTCTAGGGTTACTACCATTAATAACTGTTAAAATATATTTGGGTATCTCTAGAGGCAGGGAACCACAACCAAAGAAGATCATTCCATGTTGGATAACTCTTAAAATGATGTTGGTCCAAATATTTATAAGTTATGCTTTCAGAGTGAATTTATGAATTACTTCCTATAATGTAAAGATAGCAATCATTGGCAGCCTATGTGCTCATATCCCCAGTAGCCTGAACTGTTCCACGTGTATGTGTGTGAAATTCTTTGTACCTCCTAGTATTTCAGTATTCCCTTTTGATACCTAGAGATATCCTTGGTTATCCCCTTTTTTACCTTGTTGACATCTATGAAGATCATTTTAAATTTTGCTTGATAACGAACAGGTTTTTAGTAGTATTTCTGTCGATATCAGAAATGACCAGTGAGTGTCACTGTTCTAACACAGACAGATATTCATGGGTTTGTTGTCATAAAATGATCAACAACATCTTGCAGAAGCCATAAAAACTTGTAATTATTCAGAACACAGGCAGTGGGCTGGATGAATCAAGGGTCCTCTTATTCCACCCACATCAGCTACTGTAGAAATTTTGGACAGATTTACTGGTGCCTTTTTTTTTCTTCACTAGTCTACTTCAGTTTTGCAAGAAGAGAATTTATTTTGCTTTCCCTTCAAAATAAAAGACTGGCCATTTTTTCCCCTAAATTGTTCTTTCTACCACTCAGCTGTGTATATTCTGTAAACAACTTTTTTCTGATTTTCTGATAAATATTGTTATTTCTGATTTGATTTCAATTATTTATGCAATTGATTATTGATATACAGGGAAAGGCAGTAATCCTGAGTATCCCTTTGTACTGAGTTTCCTTTTAGGCATTTCATGTATACTATTTCTTTTAACTCCACAACACAATGAAGAAGTCCTTATTCATGCTATTGTATAGATCAGGCAAAAAAGGCTGAGATATGTTAGATAACTTGACCCAGGGTCACATAGTAGTTCATCTGGCATTAGCCAAGATTGTCTGACATCAGAGCCCAATTCTTTCTACTACACCCTCCTGCCCTCAGACTATACCTGCAAAAATGGGATGCTTAGAAACTAGTATCTCAGTTGTTGTGAACATGTTTGGATTTTGATGGGCTCCTTAGATAGCACCTCTATCCCATTGCCTGAATTCTGAACCAATTGAGAAATAGAGCACTAGAAACTGACAGATGGATATCAAAAGGTCAGCTGTATAATTGATGAAAGCTAGGCCAATGGGACTTTGATGTGTGGTTCGATGAGCTCACCAAACTTCCTCTCCTTCTGAATCTGAGACATACCCATCAACTAGGTGACCCAGCCAGGAAACCTGAAGCAACCCCCATAGTGTTAGACCTCTTATAATGTGTCAGGAGAAAGGGGAATAGACCAAAATGGAGAAGAAGAAAGTTTTTCCAAACTTGCAAATGGCACAACCCCTGATAAACTAGGTTCTTCCCCAAAGAAGAAAGGCTAGGAGTATAATCTACTGAAGTCCCTCCACATGGGATTATTTTTTAATATGCATTTTTATAATGCAGATTATTAACAAATACAGAGAACAGTGGAAAGAAGTACTCAGCTCCTTCTTGCTCTGAATCCAAGAGTTTTTTTTCTTTAAACAGTTCACATTTATTATTGGTAACAATAAATAGATGTTTTAAAGACTATCAGTAATATGTTACTAACAGAGAGGTAATACATTTACAAAACATTTATAGAATTTTATATGCAGACAATGAACTTAGGAAAGAAAGTATATTAAGACACTACTAATAGAAGGGGAAACCAAAAGAATCATTGGTATTGAAAAAAATGTGAAATAAAGAGTGCAGGGTACTGAAAGAGAGACATAGCACAAACTCATAATCAAATTCTGTATGCCCTGTAGTTCCCTTACAAGGATAATCAGGTGTGTATCCTATAAGCATTTGTGCAGTACTGAACTCTTGAGTTTTTAAACTCTTAAAGATACCTTTAAAGAGGGCTGTGGAAAACCTATTCCCTGAAACAGATGTGTTTTCTATCTTCAATGGCAAGCAAGATTCTTTCAGGCCTTGTAGGGCTGGTTATCACATAATAATTGTAAGGACTTGAATGTTTACTCTTAGTGAAATGGGAGTTCACTGAATGAAGAAGGGTTTCAAGCAAAAGAGTCATATTAGGTGTATTTCATTTTTTATTTATGTGCCTCATGTCTCTTCACTCACAATTCCAAACCTACTTTCATGATGGGCAGGAAAGACACCACTTAAGAGACTCACAGCAGTAGAGAGGGTGAGAAGATATCGATAGGTTCTGGATATACAGTTACTTTAAAAGTGGATTTGATGGGGGTTATGAAAGAAAAGTATCAAGATTTTAGTCTCCAAGATTTTCCCCATCGATTCAAATGGGAAAACTATGGCTGGGTTGGATCTGGGAGCAAATATCAGAAGGTTCATTTAAGAATGTTGAGTTTGGACACAATTCTTTCAGACCAAGTAGCAATGTAAAGACAGATGTGATATTAATGCCTGGAGTTAGGGAGATATATCTGGATGGGAGATACTCATTTAGGAGATATGAGTATATAGATAATACTTAAAACCATGAGATAGCTTAGATCACCAAGGGTAAGAAATAGAGATAAAGAAGAGAAGGGTCCAAAGACTGAGTCATTGACCTTTCCAAAGTTGAAAGGTCAAAGGATGAGAGGAACACACAACAGAAACTAAGAAGGAGCATCTATCTAGAGAGGTAGGAGAAGAGCCAAGAAAATATAACACCCTGGAAGCCATGTGAGGATAGTGTATCAAGGAAGGAAGAACAAGCAATTATGTTAAATGACCCTAATGCAGCAAATAGGATGAAGACAAAGAATTGACTGTTGACTTTGGCAGTAAAGAGACCATCAGTGACCTCAGTACAAGACTTAGTGGACATATGGGGCAAAACAAATGAACAAACAAAAAAATCACAAAACCTGTGGAAGATTTAAGAAGAGCAATTAATAATGTGACTATTAACTGTACTTCTGTGGAATTTTGGAGCAAAAGGAAACAAACGAATTGAGAAAAAAAGGCATCAGGAGAACTAAAGTCAAAAGAAGTTGCTTGCTTTTTTTTGTTTGTTCGTTTGTTTCTTCTTTCCAATTTTTTAGGGACTAATGTTTTCATGGTGATGGGAGGCTGGCCTTGATTCTGCAAAGAATATTTCTGTTCAAAAGCATGAGGGAATTATTGGGCTGAAGTAGGTATATAAGCAGAGATGGGCTTAGCTGGGAATGCAGTTAGTTTATGTAGAGTATCAGGCAGGAAGTCAGAATATATGGGTACAGATGCCAGTATGTGGGTGGAAGCTGTGGAAGTTTTCTGCAGATTGCTTCAATCTCAGCGAAATAGGAAGCAAAATTATCAGCTGAGAGTGTAGAGTGGGGAGGAGGTGGGTGTTAGAAGATAGAATTTGAAGTAAGGCAATAAAATATGAAATCGTCTTCTAGGTGAGTAGGAAAACAAGATGACCAGGGAAATGTATTGACTGTGGGTCACCATTAAGGACCCACTTAAGGTTATAAATAGGAATTTGAGGGATGTAAGTCTACATGTTGGCACATTTTTCCTTCTAGTTGTGGCTTAACTTCAGGTGTACGTGTGGAATCGGGATGCCTTAGACACACACACACATCTCATATTTAAAACTAAATTGTTTTGTGTCTTTCCTATTCTATTCAAAAGCATATGTTTGGCACACCTGGGTGGCTCAGTCAGTTGAGCATCCAACTTTGGTTCATAATCTCACGGTTCATGGGTTTGAGCCCCACATTGGGCTCTGCGCTGACAGCTCAGACCATAGAGTCTGCTTCTGATTCTGTCACTCTCTCTCTCTGTCTCTCAAAAATAAATAAACATTAAAAAAAAAGCTTTAAAAAGCATATTTTTAAATAATATCCATAGCCATGTTACAGCTTGTCTGAGATGGTTATTTTTAAAAATAATGCAAATGCCTGATAATGTGTCTCTAAGACAATTGCTAATGTTTTTCCTCCTTTTGGTTTTTTCCCTCTTGACACTTAATCTGATTTTAAAAACAAAAAGCATAACACCCCAACTAACATAAATATGTAAACATTGAAAACTATTTTAGAAATCAATCTACTTTCCCTCATTACAGATTAGGAAACAAAAGCCCACGGGAGAGGGAATGGTACACAAGATTCCATATATATAATTTTCCAACCAAACCTCACTTTTTTTTTAGAGCTATATCACAGATCCAACTCTGCCTTATGTTATGATGTGGCCAGGGGGTATTACTTATTCAGATTTTGGCAGTCATATAGGAGCAAGCTGCTGGAGCTTTCATTATGGATATTCTTCTGTAGAACAGGTGTGTAGAAAAAAAGTCTATGCTAATTCCCAGCAGACGCTAAACCTGTCTTGTCCCATATATGCACCAGCTCAGCTGAAGCAGAAGTAACCTACCCCTGCATAATATCACTCACATTATTAAGAAAATGGCACTACTGTTGCCTGGTTACCTCTTCATTTTCTTAATTGCCTCTTCATAATGTGAGTTTCATAAACTATAGCAACCCCATGGAAAATTCAGAATTACAGAGAATTACCTCTGTCATCAGCTTTCCAATTTCCATTTGGAATTAAAAATCTAGATACCTTGTCCTATCTTTCCATAGCTTTATAACCTTCATTAAGTAACTGAACTTTCTGGGACACTAGTTTCCTAACCTATTGACTGAGTAAAATGGACTTGGTCAGTGGTTGAAGTACTTTTAAAGTAGCTACACTCAGGTTGTACAGAATATGAAAGTGAAGTAGAGTTTTTATTTAAACCAGAGCTAAAGTAGCTCTATTGTGTATGCTCTGAACACCCTCGCACCTTCCTAGATTTCCTTGAGAAGCTACACAGAACCCAAGTGCTCCAAGGATCCTGATTTTAAAACTGCTAGATGACAGGATCCGATATCTCTTTTGGCTCTGTCATTCTATAAGCCTATGATGCTATGCCGTGTGTGTGTGTGTGTGTGTGTGTGTGTGTGTGTGTGTGTGAGAGAGAGAGAGAGAGAGAGAGAGAGATGGATGAATGATTCATACAAAAGATGTGTATGAATCTATTGTTGCACAGAGCCTTAAATACCTTAATACCATAGAGCATAGACTTTTATTTTTCCCCAATGATGTAGTCTCAAAGGAAAAGAAGTAAGCTCAAAGTGAGATCAGTATAGATCTCTGCTTTCTCATCTCATTTTTAAGCCTTATCATATAAACCCACATCTGTTAGGAGAATTTTTATGGTTAAAGGCAGTAGAGAATGATTAATATAAAAAATCTCCAAGTGGGAAGAGATTGGTGATTCAGCCCTGCTAAGCTCCAGGTACTGGGCAGAGGCTGTGAAGGCACCTGCCAAGATCCATCCAAACTGCCAGCCGTCATGCGGTATCTGCCTTACACAATTCCTTACACATGAACTGAATGTGAGTTCAATTTTTGGAGAAGTGGAGAAAAAGTCACCTTCATACAGAAGAGGCTAATGTAGAAGAGTTCACTAAAAAATGACAAAGTCAGAATACCTTTGGTTATTCTAATGAAGAATCTAAGATCTTTAAAACTACTTTCAGGGACACCCAGATAGCTCCGTCGGTTAAGCATTGGACTTCGGCTCAAGTCATGATCTTGTGGTTCGTGAGTTCAAGCCCCGCATCACAATCTGTGTTGAAGCCTGTTTTGGATTCTGTGTCTCCCTCTTTCTCTGCCCCTCTCACGCTCATGCTGTGTCTCTCTTAAAAATAAACATGGGACGCCTGGGTGGCTCAGTCGGTTGAGCGTCCGACTTCGGCTCAGGTCATGATCACACAGTTTGTGGGTTCGAGCCCTGTGTCGGGCTCTGTGCTGACAGCCAGCTCAGAGCCTGGAGCCTGCTTCAGATTCCGTGTCTCTCTCTCTCTCTGACCTTCCCCTGCTCATGCTGCCTCTCTCTCTCTCAGAAATAAATAAAAACATTAAAAATTTAAAAAATAAAATAAAATAAACATTAAAAAAACTTAGAATAGTAAATACTACTTTCAAAATTGTTTTATATTTATCTCACTACAGAAGTAAAATAAATAAATACAAAGCTGGAATGTATTTAAAGTTCAGAGAAGAAAATAATATTAATATTTTGATATTAGCATTTTTAATATTCTAAAATATTTACTTTCAGCTTTTATATAGCAATATATATGTAATAAAGAGATAATAACACCATGAGAAAAATTGTTACCAGCCATATAAAAGTGGCTTCTGATCAAACCCTAGCAAATCTTAACTATTACCCATTTTTATCTCCGATGATATGATGTCATATTTTTGTTTTCATATCTTTGATTATTAGTGAGAATAACTATTCTTTAGTATTTACATAATTTTTAATTTTTATATTTAAGTTAGCTTGTAGAATAGAGCAAACTTTCCATTTTGTTTTTTTTTTAAGTGACTTAAAGGTATCACTTGCAGCAATTGCCAATGTAGATTAACATTTATGTAACATTTTGTGTTAAGGATTCATATGTAATATAAAAGTCACCAAAAGACAAACAAAAATAGAGCATTACCTTCTTGCTCATTATATTCATATTAAACTATTCTAATATTTGAAATTAATTTTCTCAAATTGCAACCTGTTCTTATAAAATTTTATAACAACGAAATATAAATTCTCCCATGTGCTCTCCAAGCCACTCACCACAGGTAATTACTATTATAGTTTAATGTATACATTACTCTATGGTCTTGCTAATTTATATAGTACAGGTAAATACATATTATAGGGTGGGTTGCAACCAGGGAGGTCATATTATAATAGTTTTTGAAACTTAATTTTCCACTTAAGAATATAGAATAATATATTTTTATATCAGTACATGTAAATCCACCTCATTTGTTTTCTTTAAGATTTTATTTTTAAGTAATCTCTACACCCAACATGGGACTTGAACTCACAACCTGAGATCAAGAGTCGCATACTCTACTGACTGAGCCAGGCTGGCACCCCTACCTCGTTCATTTGAATGGCTTCTTCTCAAGATTGTAACATTTAGACATACAAATGTGTTTTATGATTTGTTTTCCCACTTTATACATAGTAAAGTAATAAACATCATTGCACATCTATATTTGGGCTCTATGTGTGTTTCAGGAACAGAGACTCTTAGAAATAGAATTGCTCCATTAACGTGTATGTGTGGGGGCGCCTGGGTGGTTCAGTCAGTTAAGCGTCTGACTTCATCAGGTCATGATCTCCTGGTTCACAAGTTTGAGCCCCATGACGGGCTCTGTGCTGACAGTTCAGAGTCTGGAGCGTCCTTCGGATTGTGTGTCCCCCTCTCTCTCTGCCCCTCCCCTGCTTGTGCTCTGTCTCTCTCTCTCTCAAAAACAAAAACATTAAAAAATAAAAATTAAAAACATAAAAAATAATAAAGTGTATGTGTGTCTTCAGTTTTTAAGTCACTGCCAAAGTGCCCCTCATGAGTAGGACTTGCCAGTTTAAAGTTCTAGCAAGAGTATATGGCAGCATCCATTTCTCTACACGTTGCCAACACTGGCTATTATCAATGTTTTTAGAAACGTTGGCAATCTAATAGCATTTTGTCTTAATTCTTACTCTTTAGTTGTTCCTAAGTTTTCATGCACTTTTTCAAGAACCATCCCCATGTACATGTTAAGGAATGACTGTAGTTTAAAGTGTGTCTTGATTTCCTCTTCCATTCACTTTTTAATATTGGATCTCTAAAAACATTTATAATTAATGTCTAATTTGATTGGATGGTCGTCAGAGAATGTGCTCGGAAATAACTTATTTGGCCTCATAAGAGAGAAATCCTATGGCTGTCCCTTTCTAGCAGCCTGGTGATATTCTTTGTGCTGTGTGGCCATTTGGGTAACTGCTGAGACGTAGAGTTGCTATACCATTCCCACTAACCGAACATGAACAGAAAACCTACTTTGAGTAATTATTTCATGATTGCTTTAAAAACCTTTATTGTCCATATGTGGTGTTCATATTTCTATATAATAATTGCATACACACTACGGTCTTTGGGCTCAACAATCAGCTAGTCCTTCTCCCTGCCTCCTAAAGCTTTCCTGTCTTAGAAGCAGAACTTGTGCCTTCCTATGTTTCATAAAGTTTTGTATTTATTTTCCACATGACACATATCTATATTTGCCTTAAGGCCTTCCACAAATTTATTCTCGAAATCTATTTCATTTCTATCTGATGTTTAAATTCAGTGTTTTCCTTAGATCATATTATATATCCCATACTTATATCCATGTCTATATTATAACTATCTGAAAAGTCAGCTTGCAGAGGGTTCAATAAGAAACATATTATCACCCTAGTTACATAATCTAGAAGCTACTTTTTAGTAACAGACTAAGGACTCTAGATCACCCAGTTCCATCCTCTCATTTTACAAAGACATGAATTAAGGAAAAGTGAACTTCCCGAGGTTATCCACTTAGTTGGTCATGACTCACTTTCCTTCTGAACTAATGATCTAATGGGTATTATTTCTTTGAAAATTAAAAAAAAAAAATTCACACAAACACCTTTGATCTGAATCAAGAAAAACAATTGTAGGTTAACTTGCTTCAGCATGTATAGTGTGTAATTCATTCTGGTTTAGAGATCATTATTCACATTCAATCAGTGAATGTTCACAAACAACATTGATGAGTCTCAGCTTTTTGCATTTGAACGACTTCTCACATTGGCTGCCCTTCCTTTCCAGATTGTATGCAGCTCCAATGATGATATTGGTGTCCAGATTTGTCAGTTTATTTAAGCTATTTAACCAGATTAGTGTAGGCTTTTCCTCTGAATCAACTACAGACCTAATTTTTGCCTTAGTCCTAAATCGTCTTAACAGAGGGGTTTCACAGCAATAGCAAGTTTGATTTCTAATATTTAACAAGTAGTCTGAACTTACTTCAAAACCAAAATTTGAATGAAATATTTTACTTCACTGTTGTGTTTCTGAAGGTGAATTAGCCTAATGTGCTTTTCTTCTTTCAACATTCTTTACTGAGCTTTCTCTAATTTTTCATACAAGATCTGAAATATTTGGCCAGATACACATACTGACATAGAAACTAGTATTTTGAACTTGATAAACATAGATATAGAGGACAACCTTTCCAACTACATTTAGGATATAGAGTTGTCTGGGGTGCCTGGGTGACTCAGACAGTTGAGCATCTGACTTCAGCTCAGGTCATGATCTCACAGTTGATGGCTTTGAGCCTCACATCGGGCTCTGTGCTGACAGCTCAGAGCCTGGAGCCTGCTTCAGATTCTGTGTGTGTGTCTCTCTCTGCCCCTCCCCTGCTTGTGCTCTGTCTCTCTCTGTCTCTCAAAAATAAACAAATGTTAAAACAAGATTTTAAAAGGACATCAAGTTCTCCCAAGACAAACACTATAGTATTTTCAGCTCGTTGTTTTGTTTTATTTCTAAATATTCCACTTCTTGCTCTTCACTTCTTCTTTGGTTTCCTTTCTTTCTTCTGCAACCAGATCTTGTCATTGGCCAGGAATCTGTTTTGGTCCCCTGTACTTTTTTTCTTCCCATTTTTTTCTTTTCCAAAGGTTTACTCCTTATATAGATTCAGCCCTCATCTTTATGTGCATAACATCTTAGTCTACGTCTCCTTCTCCTATTTCCCCCTCAGGCTCATAGCCCATTTCCTGAATTATCCCAAATTCAACCCAAAGTAAGTATGTCTGAAACCGAGCCTATCATACCTCATACCTACTTGACCCTCCTCCCCGTTTAGTTGGTGGAAAACATGTGTCAGGTCTCTGGAACTTGAAATATTAACATGAACTATCATTTTATTTCTGTCTCTCCTCTTTATCCAATTCACACCAGTCAACTGTGGTTTTCTGATGTTTATTTTGTAATGTTACTCATATATTTGAGTTTCAATCTACCTTTAAGAATTGCCAGGTGATCTTTGAGACTTTTTCCTAATCTTCTACCCACAAATGCCACATTACTCTTCCTAAAACTTGCTTTCAAAATTAGGACCTCTCTTTAGTATCCTTCAGATACAGTTAACGATCTAGTGAAAAGGACGAGATATTTCAGTTTTGGTGACTATTGCATGATTGATTTGGACTACTGTTTCTCAGCTTCCTCATGTCATTCTCTGTATTTGTTGGTTTGAGTTCCACAAACAGGCCTCTCACAAAGCCTTGGCTATTTTACTTCCACACTGCCCCTCCTTATTTCTCATACTTGAGTTAACCTTGTGATCTTCTTGATCTACCCAAATTCTTTATACTCTTCAAATTCAGCTTAAATCCCATCATTACCTGAAAATACTGCTTAAAATTATTATGGCAATTCTGAAAAAACATCTGGTCTTTGCCTCCCCAAACCTTTTCATCTGTTTTGTCATATTAATAGCACATTTGTCATATTAATATCACACATGTAAAATCTAAATAGCCTTCTATATAAGTGTTAGGTAAGACATCTGAGCTTAAGTTTAAGCTCTGTGACTTCCAAGTTGCATGATTCCTAAAAAGTGCATAATACAATACACACTGAGTCTCAGTTTGCTCGTCTGTGAAATAAGTTGGGCTAGATTAAATAGTCCTCAAGTCTCTTTCAGCTTATGATCCATAAACTGATATTTAAGGACATTTTGTGCGATATAGTATAAAATATACTCTACTTTTAGAAAATAAACTCTATTATAAAATAAACTCTAATACGTATTTATTTGGTGATCATTAAATTTCTCAAGCCCATGCCCTTATAAGAATATTTGAACTTTAGAATCAAAATAATAGACAAACTATAGAATTGTTTTATTTCTGTTATTGTATGAAACCAATTTTATTGTTTTTTTGTATAGTTTTATTGTATAATTTTATTCTGAGGCTTAGAAACATTTCTAGAGGAAGCCTTATTTAAAAGGAATGATTATTTCTAAATGAAGGTATCACTTAGAAAAGTGCCTGTCAAGGTAGCCTTAGAGCTGAGTCTTTTTTTAAAAGAAGAGTAGACTTTCCATTGGTCTCATGCATAGAGAAGGCATTTTAGGCACAGAGAAAAGATTGACCAAAATTCCAGAGTCAAAGAAGTAGAGGTCATGTTCAGGGAATTCTGGTGATTAGTGTCACCAGAATCATTTTCTGCACAGAAGAGCAGAGAGTGAACAAAGAGAAAGATACAGCCTTTGAGTCTGGGTGGGCAGAATATTAGAAGAGTGTATTACTCACCCAGGGAAAAAGTAATTGGAAGGTCCAGCCATTCTAAGCTTTTTCAAAGTTGACAGCTAAATCAGTTTGCATAACGGTACATAGACCTACCCACCTGCTTAGTTTCTAATGCAATTTACTGAAAAGTTGTGTCTTCCTACACACTTCTTTATAACTAATGTGACCTATTCCAGATAGCAGTTTTACAGCAGCAGTAGTCAACATGAAAAGCTCTTTTTTTCATGATAATTTTCTATTATCTTTCTGGTCTACTGAGTTTCTAAGCAAAGTTCTTCTTGTTCTTTTGTTCCCTCTCACAGGCTTGCGAAAGTTGTGCTCATCTCATTGTGAGCTTGAGAAGAGTGTGTGGGCTGCCAAAGGCAAACACAGTGAAGGTGAGTTGTGAGGGTGCAGTTTCAGGTGCTCGCACCAACTTTGCTTTTCAGTACAATGGAGTAGCAACTGCAGAGTCTTTGTGCAGAGTGAAAATTTAGCACTAAAGTGAGGATCACATTCATGTGATTAATTATCAGTGTGACACTTTAGCTTATCATGCAGTTTGCAAAGCACATTCACAGCTGTAATTTTATTTAGCTTTATCCAGGCTTCTAGAGAAACTGCATTTATTTATAAATGTCTTATGCAAAATCTTACATATAAAAACCTTTGTACCACTTGTTTTGAAGAAATGTATTCCCATTTTAAAGTAGTATCTTGGTAATCTTAGTAAGTATTAATAAATTAATCAACTAAANATATATATATTTACTTATAACTTTTTTTAAGCTATTTTCTTTTAAGTTTATTTAATTTGAGAGAGAGAGAGAAAGAAAGAGAGTGAATCCCAAGAAGGCTCCACACTGTCAGTGCAGAACCCAGTGTGGGGCTCTAACTCACAAACCATGAGATCATGACCTGAGCCAAAATCAAGAGTTGGACACTTAACCAACTGAGCCACCCAGTTGCTCCAACACTTACTTACTTATAATTTTAATGTAAGATATTTAATGTAGATTTTATATGGTTAATTTTTATATATAGGCAGTCCTTAAATTATGGTGGTTTAACTTACAATTTTCCATTTCACGATTGTGCAAAAGTGATAAGCATTTAGGAGAAACTGTACTTTGAATTTTGATCTGTTCCAGGCCAGTGATATGCTTAGCAAACGCCCTCATGATGCTGGCCAGTGGAAGCCACAGCTCCCAGCCACCAACCGCACAATCACAAGGGCAAAGAACCGATGTACTTAGAATCATCCTGTTCCCATACAATCTTTCTGTTTTTCACTTTTGGGAGAGTATTCAGTAAATTACATGAGATCATCAAAACTTTATTATAAAATAGGCTTTGTGTTAGATGACTTCGCCCAACTCAAAGTGTTCTGAGCACACTTAAGATAGGGTAAGCTAAACTATGATGTTCAGTGGGTTAGGTGTATTACATGCATTTTTGACTAATGATATTTTCAACATATGGTGGGTTTATTGGAACATAAACCAATGAACATATCTACATAAAACAGCAAACTGCTCTAAAAACCTTAAAAGTTAAACGTTAACAATAAACGTTTATTGTTAATAATAGGTAAAATAATAATAGGTAAAAGCAGGTAAATGCAAACTATACTTAGCAATCAACTTTTTTCCTGGGATCCAGTTGAGAAAGAACAAGGCTATTAGTTAACCAACTGATTGGTTACTGAATAATAAAGTTAATTAAATTGTCATGGTTAGAGAATAGATCACCCAAAAGGCAGATAAGTCAAACAAGAAAACATGAAAACAGAGAGGCAAACATTGAAAATACTTGTTAGACAGCCTTTTAAAAATTTATTGTTTTATTAAAATATTTTTAAATGTTTATTTAGTTTTGAGAGACAGAGAGACAGAGTATGAACAGGGGGCAGGGAGCAGAGAGAGAGAGAGAGAGAGAGGGAGACACATAATCTGAACCAGGCTCCAGGCTCTGGGCTGTCAGCACAGAGCCCGAAGTGAGGCTCAAACTCATGAACCATGACATCATGACCTGAGCCAAAGTCAGACACTTAACTGACTGAACCACCCAGGTGCCTCTAGAGAACCCTTAATGGGAGAATTTACTCTAGCCCAAGATATCCCCCTGCCTGCACACCATATGGAGATGAGTACATTGAGCTACCATAACCTAGAGCTATTAACGTTTCACATTGTATCACTCACTTTCCTTGCCTTGATTCTAGGCTTGACATAAATCTTTGCATTAGAATCCATTTTCCAGTGTGTGTATTTTGGGTAATGTATATCCTGAATATATGCCATTACTTCCAGTACCCAAGGCAGTATTGTTTTCCATGACATAGGAATAATTTTATTAGTATTGTATTGGTATCATTTTATTCCAGGCTTATTGAGATATTGACATATAACTTATGTAGGTTTCAAGTATACAAAATGATGATTTAATACATGTGTAGATTGTGAAATAATTACCACAATCAGGTTAGTTAACAGCCCTTCACATAATTACTTTGTGTGTGTGTGTGTGTGTGTGGTAATGATTTTTAAGATCTATTCTCTTAACTTTCAAGTATATAATACAGTATTATTAATGATTGTCACCATGCTGTACATCAGGTCCCCAGAATGTATTCATCTTATTGTTGAAAGTTTGTACCGTTTGACCAACATCTCCCTATTCCTCTACCTCTGTGCCCTGGTAGCCAACATTCTACTTGGTTTGTAAGAGTTCAACTTTTTCAGATTCCACATGTAAGTGAGAACATACAATAATAGTCTTCCTCTGACTCATTTTACTTAGCAATGTGACACACTTCATATTGTCACAAGGTTTTTTGTTTTTGTTTTTTTTTCAGTTGAATAATTTCCACTGTGTGTGTGTGTGTGTGTGTGTGTGTGTGTGTGTTTATCCATTGACAGACAACTATCGTTGTTTCCATGTCTTGCCTATTGTGAATACTGTTTCAATGAACATGTGGGGTACAGATATCTCTTTGATGTACTGTTTTCATTTCCTTTAGATCTATATCCAGAAGTAGAATTGCTAGATCATGTGGTAGCCTGCTTTTTATTTTTCTGAGGAAGCTCCAGGACTCCCTTTCATCTGCATCCTTCCCAACATTTATTATTTCTTGTCTTTTTGAAAATAGCCATTCTAACAGGTATGAGGTGATATCTCATTGTGATTTCAATTTGCATTTCCTTAATGATTAGTGATGATGAGCATCTTTTCATGTACTCAGCTATTTGTATATCCTCTTTAGAAAATGTCTATCTAAATTCTTTATCCAGTTTTAAATCAAATCTTTTTTTTTTGCTTTTGAGTTGCAGGAATTTCTTTTACATATGGAATATTGCAATCTCTTTATAGGTGGTTTGAAAATATTCCCCTCACTCCCATTGGTTTCCTTTTGTTGCTGATTGTTTCTTTGCTATGTACAAGAAAGTTTTGTCACATTTAGCTTGCTTTGTTTCAAACCACTTTATTTAGGTATGCTTGACATACAAAAGCTGCATTTAATTAATGTACACAACTTGATGAATCTGGAGATAAGTATACACCTGTGAAATCATCACCACCATCAATGCCGTGAAGATATCCACCACTCCCAAAACTATCCTTCTGCCCCCCCCTTATATTTCCCCCAGAAAGGAGATTAGTGGTTACTAGGGGCTGGAGGGAGGGGAAAACAAAAAGTGTTGGTCAAAAATGTACAAAACTTCAGTTATGCAAGTTGATTAGATTTTGAAGATATAGTTATGGTATAGTTAATAATCCTGTATTATACACTTAACATTTTGCTAACAAGGTAGATTTTATGTTGCCTGCATTTGTTTGCATCAACAGACTTTGTTACAATTCCATTGTTACAGTTAGTCTATCCAAGCTCCTTATAGCCTCCTTGATAGTTCTCTTACTCTCCACATAGGGTTTGTTAACTCATCTTGTGACTCTATCTTCAAAATATATGCATATCTCAACTACTTATTGCCTTCACTGGAACCACTCTGGTCTAAAATCTCATTACCTCCCCCACGGGAAAATTGAAATACCTTCTAACCAGTGTCCACTCTACTACCTCCTCCCGCCCCTCACAATTCTCTTCTTGACAGAGCAGCAACAACAATTACTTTAAAACCTAAATCAGTTAATACCACTCTTGTGTTCAAAAACCTCCAAAGGCTTTTATCTCATCCAGACTTTACTTAAAATGAGCTGCCACACCCAGTTCCCACCCCTTATTTCAGTTTCTTACTGGTGATCTCATAGAGCACAGGGCCTCCTTGCGCTTCCTCTCACCTCTGGGCTGTTGCATTGTTGTGACTTCTGTCTGGAACCTTATTGCTCCAGATGTGTGCATGGCTTATTGCTGCTTCACCTCTTTCAGGACTTTGCTCAAATGTCATTTCCTCAGAAAGATAATAAGTGGCCCTTCCCTAGCCATCATACTTAAAATTGCATGCCTTTCTCCCATTCCAAAGCACTTATTTTTCTTCACAGGACTTATCTGATATACTATCTTCTGTTATTTTCATAATATCTTTTCTTCCATCAGATTGTACACTACATGGGAGAAGAAATCTTGCTTTCTTTTTCTGTTTTGATCACTATCGTCAGTGCCTAGAACAGTGCCTGATTAAATGGTAGGTTCTCAAAAACAGTGCTGATGAACTACACAGTAATCTATCTTTATTGTTGAAAGTCCATTTAGTACTATACTAATTTCTCTGGGGTGAATTTTAACATTAATTGAGATCCTTGGAGAGCAGTCTCTGCTTTTCATTATATGTGTCATCAATATAATCATTAGCCAAACCAATGACATGTGTGTGTGTATGTGTGTGTATGTGTAATATCCCTAGTGTAAAGCAGAGCACTGCCTCTCACACTAAAGACTGATAGCCTTCCTGTCTTAAAGCCAGATTCGTTACTGTAGGGAGATTCACATTATTCTTCTGGCATTAAGGTCCAGATGTTCCTCTTAATTTATTAAAGGCTTCCCTCTTAAGAGGCTCTTATTCCTCTGGACATGGTAGATGATTAAATATCATAGGAATATAATCATTTTCCATTTTCTTAGGAAATCCTGTTTTCCATTAATTCAAAGTTACTGATGGTGGATATAATTTAATCTCCAGTTACAAACCATAAATTGTTGCTCCTGTTTGCCATTTTATTCCTATATAACATTCTAGAAAATCCCCATCTTAGCACCTACCCATTCTATTCTGCGAAGAAAAAGAAAAAAAAATAAAAAAACCCAGCAGATCTGTAAAAAAGAATATGTGCGGTCGAGTGATCTTCCTTTATTAGGACATGTGCTCATTCATTCATTCATCACAGCATTAGAGTAGATTTCCTTTGCAAAAGACACTGAGCTAGGTGAGAAACTACATGAAGAAAACTGAAAAGAACATAAGATTCAGAATTAGGAGAACCAGGTCAGACTGGAGCGTATAATAACAGTGTGACCTGGGCTTATAATCATATTTTTAATGACGAAAATGAAGTTGATAATACACATTTCACAAGGTTAGATTTTGTATGAGTACTGAAAGAATTACTGAGTTGAAAACCAATTTATAACATGCTATATGAATAGAAGCCTTTTCATTATCATGTTATAACAAAAACTGTATTTTTATATAAAATTAAATATAAATTAGTTCATAATATAATAAAAAGGGAAGTATATAAGAAAAGAAGAGTTTGAGGATCCGGGGCAAGATGACAGAGAGGTAGGGAGCTCCATACATTTTTCCTGAACCCATTTCTCAAACAGAGAAGGCATGAAGTCATAGGACCCTGGGCCACAGAAGTTTGGGAAGAAAAAGAGACAGAATATACTGGGAAGGAAACCTCATAAGGCTGCCTCAAGAAACAAGCCAAACTACACATGGTGGAGAGTCCCAAATACACTACCAGTAGGGAAACAAAATAACCAAATGCTCAACAAGAGAAACCAAGAGACGCCATCCAAAGAACACTTCCTGAACAGACAGGCCCTGAATAGTCAAAGAGCCCTCTCTAATACAGCAGAACTTGCAGGGGCAAAGTGTACAACAAGCTTTTAAAATTAACAAGAGATAGAAAGCTAATCAAAATGATGAAACGGAAGAACTCTCCTCCAAAGAAGAGATTGAGAGAAAGAGAACACAAATGCAAAAAATGTCTTCTCAACTTAATTCAAGAGGAGAGGAGTACATAAATGTTAATAATCAAAAGCAACATCTGCCTGTCCATAAAGAGATAGAAATGCAATTTGCGGGTCCACAATCAAAAGTTTAATTTCATTGTGGCAAATTCCATAAGGCATTATCAACAGAATAGCAGTTCAGCTGTCTTGAAATGGAAGTAGCTCACTAGAAGGTCATTTGTCCCCTATTATAAGATGGCTTAGGAGATGATTATTGCACTAATACAGCATAGCAGTCAACTACATGAGCTTCAGAGTCATATTTAATTTTTTCCAAATCTTGGTTATGCATTTCCTTAACTAGCTGCAAGATTCTGAATATATTACTTAATCCCCCTGTTCCTCAATATCCTCATTTATAAATTTGAAATAATAGTACTGACCTCATAAGGCTAGTACAAGGATTAAGATAAGTGGTTTGCATACTAAGCTCACATTAAATGTTAATAGTACTGACCTCATAAGGCTAGTACAAGGATTAAGATAAGTGGTTTGCATACTAAGCTCACATTAAATGTTAATAGTACTGACCTCATAAGGCTAGTACAAGGATTAAGATAAGTGGTTTGCATACTAAGCTCACATTAAATGTTAATTGCTGCTATTCTACTTGTTAATGGTATTATTATTGGAAGTGAGGCAGCATACAAAATTCCTGTTGCCAAAAATGGATTTTCAGGAAAGAATGCAAAGAAATGAGTTGACCCCTTGGTTTAAGTGAAAGTGGCAAGTTGGCCCCCTCTTTTTTTTTTAGTTATTTATTTATTTTCGAAAGAGAGAGAAAAAGAGAGAGCAAGTGGGAGAGCATCAGAGAGTGAGAGAGAGAAAGAGAATCCCAAGCAGGCTCCACACTGTCACACAGAGCTAAGTGTGAGGCTCAAACTCCTGAACCATGAGAACATGACCCGAGCCAAAATCATGAGTTGGAGCTTAACCAGATGAGCCACCCAGGCGTGCCTTCCCATCTTTGTTTTCATTTTTGTCTGTCTACTTACGTATATTAGTGTGTCTACTTTCCAAAGCTCATGTTGTCCATGGTCCTTCCCTGCAATCCCATCTGGTACTCAAAGATTTTGGCTCTTCCTCTCTTTAGAACTTCAGGATTCACAAATCAGGGAACACAAGAAATAAGTAAGTGATAAACTGATTCAAGTCATATTAGTAATGACTTAATGGGGTTTTTTCTCCATTTTTAACAAGAGGTGTTCAATGACTATATTAAGAAGCAAAAAATAAACACTTTATCTGGGTATTGTAATCACCTCCTGAACCAAAAATCATACCTTGTAAATACAGACTCATTATCATCATCATCAATCCATTTAACACTCCTCCGCACAATGAGGGATCTATGGTTCAAATATTTATTCTAGGATGGGCTCACCATAGTTTCTGGTTTGTCAGAGGCAGTCCTTATTTGTAGCTGTTGTCCCGTTCAATGTAATCATTAAGAGTGACCCCTTTCATACTCAAAAGTATGCCAGTCAGGGAAATAATTTTCTGATGACGTTAGTACTGGTTAACACAAATGTCATAGCTATTGACAGACCAAAATCACATGGATGCAGAAAGACAAGTAAATAATTGCTATATGAGATAAAACTGTTAGAGTGTCCAGACTCGAAGCCAGATTGGCTGACTCTAAAGTCAGAACTCTTTCCACAATGTAAGCTGTTTTAAAGTTTTACATTAAATGTAAGAGACCTGTCTTACAGAGATCGGAACTAAATCTAAGAGAAACAAAATATACTCAGGCACATCCCTTAGGACGTAACAGAGCATACATTTTAACTGGTATCTTCTGAGGTCAAGGCTGCATACTTTCCTAACTGTCTCCCTGTTTGGAAACCAAATACTAAGAGTGACACTAAACATAACAGTCATTGCACTGAAGGTACAATTTGGTGATGCATCTGTTAAGAGAAATAGAAACTGAGAATAGGACTAATCATTAGGGACGTGACTAACTGGCGCGAAAGAATCAGAACAATTCATGATTCTATATAATTAAGTTTTCAATTATTTAGTAAGATGAAAAAATTCAGAAGAGACTTCATGTGGGCTGATCTATTCAGGGAAGAGGTGCCACTGGGCCTGGGAGAACTTGGATGATGAACAGCAAGAAGAGAACATTCCCTAAAGAGGAAACAGAGGGCTGTTTTTGTGAAGCAGTTCAAGGACTACATTCTGACCCAAACAGAGTTTGTGCTGGGAAATCCAGAGAAATCAGGAGGATAAAATAGGTTGGGCCAGATGATGAGAATGTCTTTAGTGTTTAATTTTGTTTTCCCCGTACGTATACATAACTTTACATAAATGCATACCTGTGGTTATTCACACGCTTTTGGATATATAGTTGTTTCCTTTTTCTCTCTTTTGACTTCCATCTCAGCCTGTCTCCTTCCATCCAGATGTATTCACCTACATACCCATATTAACCGCCCAGCATGTAACTTTCTAAATATTTTCTCCCTGTCCAGCTAACCAGATAGATGCCCTGCTAGGATAAATCATAATTTGCCATATCGCTGGGTGAGTTTTATTTCCAGAGTTTTGTTACCAAGACCAGTGGTACAATAAACAAACTTGACTTATGGGTCATTATTTGTGGCTGCTTTATTTGAATGGGATAGACTTCTAAGAGATGGGTTATTGGTTAAAATAGGCTCTAATGCTTCATAATTCCATAGCAATGTATGAAAAAGTGCTTTTCCCAACATCCCCTATAAAAATAGATATCATGGCTCCTTTCCATTTTTGCTAATGTGAGGAGCTTAAAAATATACCTCACTATTTTAACTTCTATTTCCGTGACTACCAGAGAATTTTTTTGTTTTAAATTATGATTTTTTTTAGATTAGAATCTTACAATGTGGTCTGTAAATACTCTGCATTTAAAAAATTTTTTTTAATGTTTGTTTATTTTGGGGAGAGAGAGAGAAAGCACAACCAGGGGGACGGGCAGAAAGAGAAGGAGACACAGAATCAAGAGCAGGCTCTAGGCTCTGGGCTGACAGCACAGAGCCCACATGGGGCTCAAACCCATGAACATGAGATCACCTCCTGGGCCGAAGTTTGACACTTAACCAACTGAGCCACCCAGCTGTTCCAATACACTGCATTATTTTTTTTCTGTCTTGCTTTGTTTTTCCTTCATTTTTTTTTTCTTTTTATCAACCAGGGTTCCATCAGCAAAGCAGAAAGAGAAATATTTTAAGCAATATGGAATCAGGATTTATTATAGGATTGAGAACTTACCCAATTGTAGGAATTTTGTGGAGAATAGTCCATAAAGGGATGTTGGAGAATCAGAGAAAAGCAATTAGCCAGTTCTCCTGAACACGTGGTGTGGCAGACAAACCAGAGTTTGTCAGGGAATCTGGAGTGGGACTATGATGGAGCACTGGTGGAGCAGCCTATGGAAAGACTATCACCTCTGCACCTGCTATTGCCATGGCATTTCCATAGAGCAAGAAAGAGCTGGACATGGTAATGGGAGAAACAAAGGCTAGCTACAATCCGTCTGCACCTGTGTCATTCTCTCATTGCTTGTAAGCACAGTGACCTTCAGAGTAAGTGGCTGCTGCTTTCCTTCATATTTACTGGACTTGCACAAATTCCTTTTTGATCAGCATTAGCCCAACCACATTGGGAAGGCAATTCTGGAGAACATGGTTGTAGTTTAGTGAAGTTGACACAAAAGGAACATAACAAAGCACATGATCAGTTTTTGTGAACGTCTTCCAAATACAAAGATAATGTGTGATCTTACAAACTTCTGTTAAATGCTCATTGATTATAGTAGGTCAATCTAGATCTTTATTTGTTTACTTTGGTCTATTACATTGTTTAAATTTTGGGGGAAGTATATATTGACTTCCATTACAATCGCAATTTTATTGATTTAATCACCCAGTTGTTTTGCTTTTATATTAATGGCAGTACAGTTTGGCGCATAAATATAGGACTTATATCTTATTTATAAATTATACCTTTATCTTTATGTAGTGCTCTTTAACATTTTATTCCTTATAATGTGAAATTCCATCTGGACTGATAAAATTGCTGGACTTGCTTACTTTTTTATTTGCATACCTGAAATCATTTTGACCACCATGTTATTAGTTTGCATAAAATATATATATTTTTTATTTTTCACAGAGTACTTATTGATTTTAATCCAATTTAAGTCACTGTCTTTTAGTGAGGAATAAAGAGTGCTTATATTTGGAATATTGGCCAACATGCTTGACTTTATTCATTCCATTTTATTTTAAATGTAAAATTTATGTTCTCTGTTGAGCACACACTTTCTTTTTCCTTGTTTTTCCTGGTTTGATCAAGGTGCAATATACTTCATTTTTTTTCTCCTTGGACAATTTATTGTTCTTTCTCCATTCATTATATATTGTTTTTTATTTTCCTTGTTCTCATAATCAAATGAGTTAAACAAAATATTCATATTTAGTATTTATGTTTTAATATTAAATTTAATATTCATGTTTTCATTTGCCTCTTGTTTAAGCCCCTCCTCAATAAAAGAAGGTGTTAAAACTATATTCACCTTCTATTTTTCCTCTCTAACTCTCCTTTCTTCAGACTTCTGTAACATTCTTATTTAGCCCACTCCCAGCTACCTGAATTTGTTGAAATTAATAATCAGAATTTATTCTATAGTGTTTTCTTTTCACTAGCTTTTGATAGTTCTTATGTTAAGTTTCCCTGGAGTGTGTATTATTATCCATTTGAATTTAATTAGGTAAATAAAGATTTGATGCTATTATATTTTACTCTTTTATCTTGAGATCCCTTTTATAATTCATTTTTAAGTAAAATCCTTAAGGTTTTTTTCAAACATACTACATAAGTTATACATTCCTCAAATTATTGCAAATTTTCGAGTGTCTTTTTGTACTTGAGAATAATTATATCTTGAGTAGGTATGTGATTTTGAGAGGAAGTCATTTATATCATCAACCTGAAGAAACTGTTCTAACTTTCAGCATTGCAGATGGAAAAAGTATCATGGCAGTCTCTTTTCTGTTTTCTGTAGTCAATATTTTACTGATTCCTAGGTGACAAACCTTATTTGAAGACTGGAAAACATAGTTATGAGAGTTCAAAGGTAAACTTTATTGAAGGGGACTGGGGACAAATTCTTGTTTTTATTGTGCAAAATGTGATGCTGTAGTGGCTTTTGTTTGTTTGTTTGTTTTGTTGTTGTTGTTTCTGAAGGGTTCAACCACTGTTTTATAATAAAACACCACAACCATGGAAGACTTGGAACTTAAATGTTTAGGGCTTATATAACCATTTACTATCTATTCTTAAAGAAATTACAAAGATGTACTTTTTTCTGGTATAAAGCTTGCAAAGACTAAATATATATATATTACATTTTATATTATATTATATTATATTATATTATATTAAAATATATCCTGGCTGAATTTGGCACGTACATTCCACTGTATATTTGTTTCTTTTTTTTTAATGTTTTATTTATTTCTGTGAAAGAGAGACAGCATGAGCAGGGGAGAATCAGAGAGAGAGGGAGACACAGAACCCAAAACAGGCTCCAGGCTCTGCGCTGGCTGTCAGCACAGAGCCAGGCGCGGGGCTCGAACCCATGAACCGTGAGATCATGACCTGAGCCAAAGTCGGACGCTTAACCGACTGAGCCACCCAGATTCCCTAATATTTGTTAAATGTATTAAAAGAAAATATGTAGTTTCCTTCTATTATTTGTAGAAATTATAGGAAGGGAAGAAGAAGAACTTTATTTGATATAAAGTATGATTTACTGAGTATTTTTCAAGATAACATTATGTGATCATCTACTCAGTGATGCTAACATAAATTGTTTAGATTAATGAATATCAGGGGCTATAACTGATATACTGATTATTGATACATAAATGTTTTCAAGTTGCCAATATTTATTTTTATGTAAATTCAATGGTGTCACATAAATAATTAATTCAGTAACCTTTTCATCCTATAACTTTTATTTTTAACAAACTGTCTCTTCATCATAGCATGTTTAATTTCAGACCCTACTCGAGTTCATATTGCCACAAAGTCTCTGTAGATTTGAATCAGTGAAGATTTTCTGTACTATTTCTACTATTTTCCTTTGGAGAGGAAAGAGGCATAATCCTAGTCAAACCAGCCACAAGAATTATTATTTCTGAAGTCAGAGCACATGAAATTGTCTTCTAACTGAACAGAATCCTAGAATATAAGGGGCAGAACAGACCTACGGGAACATTGAATCCAACAACTTGAACCAAGAAGGCAAAGTGATTTGCACACCGTTAGAAGCTGTGCCAGTTCATACATCAGAGCAAGACTCCAAAAGCAATGCCATCCCTCCCACATTTCTCTGATAGGCTAGAAAGGGCCCTTCCAGGCCAAGTGCTGATTTGCTTTTTTCAATTTTAAATCTGTACTACTATTGGATTAAAATGGCATAACAACACTTTCTACCCAGACTATTTTTAAATACTGTTGTCATTTTCTATTTTTTACACTTATTTTTCTAACATACGTCACATTCATTTGGTGGTTAAGGTGGCTGCTTAACTTACTATCTAAAACAGGACACTTTAAAGTTTGAAGCCATTGATAATTACACTGTGACAAAAAGGAACCCAGAACATAATGTCACTCTAGGAATAAATAGACAATACAGTTAAAATATCAGTAAGCAAAATTAAAAGAAATAATTACTTCACCCTTTATCTTCTTTATGTAGACTTTGCTTTGTTTTGAGCTTTTTTAAAATCATAGATCTATGCATATAATTTTTTTGCAAAAATTGACCTCACATTGCAATATTCTTTTGCAGTTTGTTACTAATAAACAACATAGTGGGGTGGCTTAGTTCATTGAGCTTCCACTTCTTGACTTTAGCTCAGGTCATATTCCCAGTGTCATGGCATAGAGTCCCACATCGAGCTCTGGGCTAGAAGTGCTTAAGATTTTCTCTCTGCCCCTCCCTCAATACAAAAAAAAAAAAAAAAATCAGGAACCTTTTTCCAGTAAATAAATATTCATGCACACTATCTCTTTAAAGGATTTCTTAATATTGCATTGTTAATATCTTTGGGAAAATGCCAAGCCAGCAGACACATTCTTTGCTACTGCTGGACTGCTTATGTTCAAATACAGACCACAGTGTATTCACAACCAGTCACTCCAGCCTCCCAGGGCCACACATATATTTTCTCCGAAAGAAAATAGGTAACTACAGAAGCTGTCTTCATTTCCACCTCCTACTGGCAAACACCCCAACAACCAATATAGCACAGGCGTAAGTCGGCAGAAGCATCAAGCTATCAGAATAGACACTAGCCATAGAAAACTAGTACTTCTACATCCAGAACTCCAGCTAAGTTTCCATGGAAAACTTGCCTTTTTAAAAGCATGGAAATTCACCAAAATGAGGTAAAGTGGTCAAGATGACCAGAGTATCAGTTTAAGAATTTATGAAGATGAACAGATATAGAAAATAAATCAATAATTATTACAATCATAGATTTTCTAAGCAAAGCAAAACCAGTCTTTGTGAAATTATCTTCCAGGAGTAAATAAAATCACAGAGCATTATAAAGCCACAGTCTTGCATGCTCATTTTGAAAGACAATTAATACACTGGACTTCTATTTAAATGTCTCCTTCTTAGACTCTTAGCAAACAAGAGAAAAGTTTGTGCCTGCTTTCAAAACTATGCATATATAATACATAATACAAACATGGTAAAATGCCATGATGTTAGTCATATTCTATAGGAATTATAGGAGATTAAGTTCACATCTAACAGGCTTTATAGTGCGTGGATGTGGAAATAAAGGAAGGTTTCATCTTGGAAATGGCATTTCTCTGGGGCCTTAAAGGAGAGTATGGGTTGAGAAAACTTGAATAGGATAGGAGTTTTAGGATGAGCATTCCAAATGCAGAAAACAGCAGCAGCAAAAGCAGAGAGGTCTATGAGGAAGGAAACCATTGTAGGACCAAACAGAGTGTAAAAGAGCCTTAGAAACAAGATTAGAGAGTGCTGAGAGTAGATCGTATGGTAGAACAATCAACACGGACTCCCTTCTATAGGTAACTTGAAGTAATGACAAGTTTTTCCTTAGAGCCGTAAGATTATATAAAATGTTTATTCCACCATCACCTACTTTGTTCCACACATCTTAATGCTCTCTTCTTAAGCAAACCATTTTGTGTCCCTGTCTTTTCAAAATACTACATGATAATGAGGTGCCTGGTGGGCTCAGTCAGTTAACCTTCCTCTTGATTTCAGTTCCGATCATAATCTTGTAGTCCGTGGGATTGAGTGCCATGTAGGGCTCTGTGCAGACAGCATAGAGCCTGCTTGGAATTCTCTATCTCAGCCTCTTTCTCTGACCCTCCCCTAGTTGTGCTCACCCTCTCTCAAAAAATAAACATTAAAAAAATAAAAACAACAATAAACAAAAGTCCATTATCAGGACAAAACAATGGAATGTACAAAACTCCATTGGGACTGTCCCTCCTGAATGCTTCTCTGAGCACCTAGCATGGCTGTCAGCAGGACTCAACTGTTCTTATACTGTCACATGCAGTCAGCAACCCTAGGCTTCTAGGGAAGCAACTGTTAAATTCTACTCCACCCCTTCCATGTATCACAGCACTGTATTTTCTGAAGGGCCTGTTTGTGCTTCTAATAAAGTAGGGATAGCAACTCCCACCAAGAAAGTAGTTCATATATTAAATATAAATATATATAAACATAAAATATATAAATGACTTGAATAGAATTCCCTTTGGTTTTGCATAAGGAAGAAGACAGCTACTCAGGCCACTAAAGCAGCATTTTTCTTGAAGTCATTTTAAAATTTTAAATTAATTGCTTTCTTTACTTATTCATTAGTGAGCATTTAGCTTGTGTGAAAGGAACTATACTGGTCTCTGAAGAAACAGATATTCAACATTCAATCCGCTCTCAAGGAGATGAGAGTCTCTTTATAACAATGTCTCTGTGGAGCTAGCTCTCCCCGTCTTCCTTACTCTTCTCAAATAAACCCACTACCAATGTGACTTGGTTATTTCATTTGGCCTCTTATTTTATTTTGTTTGTATGCTTACTTTTTTTTTTGAGAGAGAGAGAGCATGAGCATGAGCATGTGGGGGAGGGGCAGACAGCGAGGGGGAGAGAGAATCCCAAGCAGGCTCTGCACTGTCAGCACAAAGTCAGATGTGGGGGTTCCATCTCATGAATCATGAGATCATGACCTGAGGTGAAATCAAGAGTTGGACGCTTAACCAACCGAGCCACCCAGTCACCCCTCATTTTGCCTTTTAATACCTTAAATAATCGGATTTTCTAAAGGGAATGACTGAAAAGAGAACTGCTTTATTTCAGGTACCATTTAGGCAATGAGAGCAGAATTGGCAACCCAATTTCAATTAAGTCATTTACTCAAGACCCAAAGAGGTAACGGCAGAACTCTCACACACAGTTCGTTTGATAGAGCACAAAACAGGGCAACTCACAATTGGCTGAGCTGAGTATTCATACTTTGGAGTTCAAAGGAATAAAAAACCTCCTGTGTTGTAAAAACAGAGTTTCTTACCTTTCTGGGAGGCAAAAGTTAGTATGGGGCCTGATAAATTAATCACCTAAGGAGGATGGGAGACAGGTGGTGAGCTCTGGGAGGGCGAATGCATTGGGACCTGAGCAAGAAAACAAAGCTAAGTCCAAGACTGAAAAAGAAAAATTAGAGTCGTAGCATGATAGATAAGGAGACCTTTAAAAATATATGTATAAAACTGGTATCAAATCAATATATATCATTTGATGAAAGTAGAACATAAAAAAAAATGGAGGTATAAAAAAATCAGCCTTAATCCCTACTTGCAAAATTAGTTATTTTATAGACATTTCAGGATGCTTCTTTCCAGTCTTCTTTTTCTTATTTTGCAAAGCATAGTCAAGATCATATAACGTAATTGTGTTCCCTCACTGAACATTATATAAAATATTTTCTCATCTTTAAAATTTGAAGAAAGAAATTTAAAACCAAAAATAGTAAAAAAAAAATTTAAAAATCAGTTTAGCCATCCTTGATGAAGCTTTTATATATTCATTCCTAAACTTTCTACAATGGAAATGTCAGATTCAAAAATTTCCTCTTCTCATTTAATAGGAAGATTTATTTTTTTAGGAAGGTCTTTGTTCAACCCCACCCTCCAGCCCTTGCCGCTTTCAAAGCACACACACATACACATACAGCTTTTCCTTCTCTTTGCATTCCCTTTCCTGTAAAGCAGATGGTGCTTGAAATTTTCTAGGGTCCTTACGAAAGCTGTTCCTCTAGCAACCTTCCTTAAAAGACTGATTTTAAAACAAGCAAAGATGTTCTTTGAATTCCCTGCTAGCCAATCTGTCAGTCCAGCCTAAAATATGTCTAATTAAAAGTAATCAATTTTATGAGAAGATAATTTAATCATAGTTGCACTGCCGAGGTGAGGGTGCAATGGTGTTAGAATTACCAAATCACCTTTTTTTTTTTACAAATAGTTTATTGTCAAATTAGTTTCCACATAACACTCAGTGCTCATCCCCACAAGTGCCCTCCTCCATGCCCATCCCTCCTCCCCCCCCACATCCCCAAATCACCTTTTTTTATAATTAATTTTTAATGAGGTTCTACTTCTTAGCTCACTCTTAGCTCCAGTGCACACAACCTTGCCTACAGCTGAGTTGTGGTTGGAGAAAATCAGACATCAGCGAAAGAAGAGATTCCAGGAAATTGAAGATGTGCTTCTGCCTGGAAGTGGAGAGTAGAACCATAGGTTTTTAATTCTTTCAACTGTTCCTCCTGATCATGAATTGAATTAATGCTCATATTTCAATGTTTCTGATTCTAAACCTAGTGATTTAAAAAGGGTTTTTTAAAGAAGATCAGGAGGCACCTGGGTGGCCCAGTCAATTAAGCATCCAGCTCTTGATTTGGGCTCAGATCATGATCTGGCGGGTTCATGGGTTCGGGCCCCACCCAGGACTCTGTGCTGCCAGCGGAGTTGCTTGGGATGCTCTGTCTCCCTGTCTCTCTGTCTCTACCTCACTCGTGCCATCCCTGTCTCTCTCAAAATAAGTGAATAAACTTACAAAAAATAAAACAAAAAGAAGATCAGATCCTCATGGGTCATAATTATATACTTTTTTAAAAAAATCTTTATTTCTGAGATAAAGAGATACAGCGTGAGCAGGGGAGGGTCAGAGATGGAGGGAGACACAGAATCCAAAGCAGGCTCCAGGCTCTGAGCTAGCTGTCAGCACAGAGCCCGACATGGGGCTTGAGCCCACGAACCGTGAGATCATGACCTGAGCCAAAGTTGGTTGCTCAACCGACTGAGCCACCCAGGCGCCCCTCAATGGGTTATAATTATAGCAGTGTCTGGTATTTGTTGAGCTTTACCTTCCTGCCATGAACTAGTCTTTAAATATATTATTCAATTTAATCCTCACCCAAGAAATTGGGTGGTATTAGAATTCAATGAGTTGGACTGTAATTGGAATGACCTGTGAGTTGAGCTACATTAGAATTTTAAGTGCAGATGAACAATATATAATAAAAGCACCCTCAGGAATTCATTTATTGTGTTGGGTTTCAGTGCCCGTTTCTGTAAAATGAGGTTTTCTGCAGACAGTCTCTGAGGTTTGTTCTAGATCTTCCGTTGGAGATAAACTCACACTGAGTTAATTCTTTATAACCAAGTATTTCTTCAATGCCTGCATACTGAGCTTTTACTGAATGTTCAACATCTTCCTTCTGGAAAATCTGTTATCCTTCATTAAAGACAGCTGCACATTCTTTGCTATTCCTTTCACTGAGCGTGGACGCCAATTTCTCTCTTCTCCAGGACTAGCCTTTGAAAACCCAAGAGGAATCTAATCAGAACCACCAGGCTGAGCCTAGCCAACCTATGAAATATCATGAGAGATAATAGTTTCAGAGTGGCTGGCATCCAGTCATATGTAACTGGAACATCTGCTTGTTCAAAGCTGTATTCCCTTTTCTGCCCTTATATTATGCACTGCAGGTGAAATCAAAAAGCATATGATAGTAGCTCAACCTGTGTGAGGTTTCGAAAATCTTGAAACCACCTTGTTTTTCTCTTTTTCATCTGCTTTTACTTGTATTCTTCAACTGGTTAAGTTGGTCTCACAAACCTTCAAAATTCAGGAAAGCATAGACTCTTTTGCTTTTGTTCAGTAAGGTTACATCTTCCACAAGGAACTAAAAGGTGTGAATCAGGCAGCAGGACGAGGAAGGGAAGAGGAAGAGAGACTGAAGAATGTGTTGAACTAGCTTCTGATTCTCTTTTGGCCAAGGTGGTTTGGCCCTCCCAAAGTTACCTCACCTGTTTGGTACCAGGTGTCTTTCTCTCAACAAAAGGTGCTTTTTTTTTTTTTTTTTTTTTTACCATTTTAAGAATTATTTGTTGTTCTGGGCCTCAGTTTCTTTTACAATATTAAAATAATGTTCTATCTGCCTTATAGGGCTTTTGCTAGGTTTACGTTAAGTATCATGGAGAGTGTTTTCACAGCACCTGTTACTGATGTCCTGTACCATCATCATAGGATTCAAAGCCGCAAAAGCTGAAATACAAGAGGGTAACTCACATGCAGTGCTGAACTACACATTTAATATAGCTTATCTAATAAAACCATTCTGCTGGCTACGTGGAAGTTATCCATATTTCCTATCTGCAACTTTAAAAGGGAAAGACAAAAAGGTCTCTGCATCTGCTGTTGCATTCCTCTCAGGAGAGAGAGAGATCAGCTTTGCCCTTCTACAAGTGCCCGTGTTTACAGACCAACTTTTAGGAAATTAAAACCGTGCCCGGCTATAATAACTAGCCTCAAACTTGAAAAAGAGGTAATTACTTAGTGGCTCCAGAGATTTGTTCGGATTTATTTATAGTCCCTAAGAAAAGTCCTCCCCTCTCTCGCCAAGCAAACCCAACACAACACCCACCCACACTGCGGCAACTGGACGCTCTGGGGATGCGAGGTTAATTCCAGGAGTAGCCGCTAAGGGGAGCTGGACGCTGGACCGCCCTCCGCGTTGCCATAACAACGGTGGGCGCGCAGCTTTAGGAGCGAAGTGCCGGCTAAAGCAGGTGTCGGATTGCAGCGCGCTCGCGGAGGTTCGGAGATTGTGTGGAGCCCGGGAGCCTGTCAAAGAGTCTGGTTACTATTCCTCAGCCTCCCTCTAGGACAGCTTCCGAACCCAGCGGGGACGCACAGAGTGAAAATGGTTCACCATTCAGGCTCGATTCAGTCCTTTAAACAGCAAAAAGGTCAGTTGGAATCTTGGTCCCCCCTTCCTAAGGGCGTCACATCCCCTTCTGCATGCCCTTGCAGTTGTGTAGGAGCATCCATTCCAAGCTAATGCGACTCAGAGGTGGAGAACTCTCTGAAGTTAAAAAAAAAAATGTTCTTTTTCTTTTCTTCTTTTTTTTAATGCATCTTCACTCCGCATCCAAGATGAGTCTGATTTCTGAACCTCCGCACGGTCCCTGGGAGAAGCGGAATTCGTCATTTCTGGGACTTGATTTAATTTATTATCTCTGCTAAGACTGCTTCATTGCATTGCAGTAAACCAGCTTAGTAGGGTTTGTCTCATTAAGCCAATAGTGCTTTGAGGTTTGAAGACAGAAATACTGGACCATGTTTGCCCCAGTCTGTGATTCAAATGGTTAAGAAGCTTCACAGGAGCAAATCTCTTGTTCGAGACGCTTTTACCCAATCCTAGATAAATGAATTTTGGGAGAGTTCCAGAAGTTGGCCTGTTGAAAGGGCTCTGAAACTTTCTTGGAAAACTTAATTTTACCTGTGTCCTATGCTTGATTCTGGGTTTCAAGCTTTTGCTATTGTTGGTAATTTCCTCTTCTAGGGGCTTTGTGTTATCTCTCTCAGCTTCTCCTTCAAGTTTCCCCCTGGGTGCAGTGGTATGAGTCTCTATGCTTATAGCCAAATTAAGAAATATTCCAAGTTATCCTCACTCTTTGGTCCTTATTCCTTACCTTGTTAAAAAGTATTTTTATACAGCATGTTAATTTTTAGGCATATCCCCAGTTTTTGAGTTTGTCCAGAAATATTTACTAAACAACAATGCCATTTTATTGACTTAATTATGGTAATGGTAATTATGCCATAGTTGACTACACGATACCTAAGATATATGAATTCTGTAATGTAAGTTGGCTCATTCAAACTTCATTCAAAGCGAAGTTAATATTTACTTCAATATTCCTCCCTCCCTCACTCCATGTTATCTATTATCTATCATCTATCTATCTATCTACCTACCTATCTATCATCTATCATCTATCTATGTATCATCTCCAGTCAACAGTTGTTACTATGTAGATCTTAAAGCAAAAACTGGAGGGACATACCAGGAATAATTTAGTAGGAACTCCTTCATTAGTCAGAATATGGGACTAGGTGAGCTTCAAATTCCATGATTTTATACTCTGTTAGAGGTCCACGTTCTCTAGGTTCTTAAAAAATATGTTGAAAGGGGGAGTGGGGTGAAAGACTGTCCTCTTCAACAAAAATTTCACCTAAAAAGATTTCACGTCAAATCTAAGTGTTCCAAAGAAAATTAAACTGCTTTAAGAAGTCATGATCTCTTTAACCATTGTTTTAAATGATATGGTCTTTCATAAAGAAGACAGAGATTATAGGAATTTTGCCCTAGCTTCATACAATTACTATTTTCCTCTGGTGCATGGCTATAGGTGACTCATTTCTGGAACTTAGAACCTTAAAATGGTCCTCACACAGCTTATTATGTATGGATACATATTTTACTTTTAAAAGCAAACAATTGCCAATTTAAGGGCCACCTGTCATTGCTCAAAGTGAGTTATAAAAATTATGCAAGTCCTAAGTTTTTCATATTGTCCAAAAACATTTGGTTTCCTTTATGATGCATTATGAGACATTTTCAAGTCTTACATGTTGGCACAAAAGACAACTTTAGCAGAAGAATAAATATGGAGAGGAGGAGGGAATAGGAAAGAAGCACCAATAAAGTGTTTCTGGTTAATTGCTTCTTAACTCTGAATGGTCATTCCAAAAAGGCATACCAAACTGATGATTACCTATTTTAATATTTCAAAGAAACAGTAAAAAAGTATTCTAGATGCTTTCTGACCCATGAGCATGAGACAAAAAGCTTTTAAGGGTGTTTTCACCATAATATTAGCCTGAAAACTAACATTAAAATGGAGAATATTCTGTATTGGACCTTGGGAGTTCTAAATTCTAAGCTCGCCTTCATAACTACCTTAAAACCTTGAGCAAAGTGTTTAATTTCATGGGACTCTGCTTGATTAAAAAGATTGAACCCCTGACCCAAACGGCCCTTTCTATTTCTCTCTGTTCCTTGGGGAAGCAGGGATAATTTCTTTCTGGGCCAAAGAGGAAAGTCCTGCATTTAGTTCACTTTTAAGAAATAATGTAGCTGAATAAACCAGTTTATGGGGATTACTTTTAATCAAGTGAGATTAATTTCTGTTTCTGATTTTTGATTTCAATCTTGTAAGACCTAGAAATAGCCTGAGATACTCAGAAAACACCCTTACTGTAAGACTTTAAAAATGTTTACCATCCCTTGGAAAAACAGACACCCTCTATATTTAAAGTCTAAGCAGGAGTGGAGATTTTCCCTTATATGAGAACTCTGGAGTAATCAATCCCTGATCCAAATTCCCTTACTGATATACTCAGCGTTTTTCAATAAATCAATATAGATGCCAGAATCGTTATCTGTAAAATGAAATACTATACATGAAACCACATTTCTCCATTAATTTAATCTATGATCTTCCTTTTGATCCCTGGATTTTAATTCTACATATGCTGCTTACAAGTTTTATTCTTGAATAACTCTAATCTTCAATTACCACATCTATGAAATGAAGATAATATCGACATTGCAGAGTTGTAATGTACTTAGCAGTTCATCTGGCACACAAAACAGGGCTCATAAATATAGTGAATAATTAATAATAATAATGATAGTCACTTTTCTTCCCAGACTCATCTGTCTTTTGTTGACTACTTAGGAGTGAAAAACACCCTCAGCAGTTCCCTTTTAAGCTTTTGCCCTTTATTTTACTTTGTCTTACTTACTTTTGTCATTTTGACGTATTCTTTTCTGAGGAGGGGGGATTCTTATGGAAAATTAGACTCCAGATCTTCTAAAAATTTCTTACAATTGTATTGAGATACAACCACAAACTGCCCAACTCATATACCGATTCCTCCAGAAAGTGTCTCAAAAATTTCCATAGAGTAATTTTAGATACTCATTTCATAATTTCAATAGTTATTGCAAATAAATTGTACTTATTCACACTCCACTCAACCCCTATATATACCAAGCTCTTGCTGTGTGCCAGGCAGGATGCTTAGTAATGGCATTATCAAGAACACTTTCATTCCTGGAACGCCTGGGTGGTTCAGTAGATTAAGCATCCAACTTTGGCTCAGGTCATGACCTCACGGTTTGTTGGTTCGAGCCCCGTGTCAGGCTCCACGTAGTGTGGAGCCTGCTTGAGATTCCCTCTCCCTCTTTTTCTGACCCACTCTGACTGGTGCTTTGTCTCTCTCACAAAATAAATAAACTTAAAAAAATAGAACATTTTCATTCTTGAAACTATTATTGCAAACACATCCTTCAGAGAACTTTGTATAGTAGGAAGTCTGAGAGGTTCCACTAAATACAATCTTTTATGCAAATTATAGGCAATTTTGCATTTTTCTAGGAAGATGTTGACATTTTGTTCCTTGACAATGCCAGTTAAATTTTGTTTTCTAAAGAGGAGACCAACATGTATTTTTAATTTTTTTTTAATATTTAAAATGCTTTGTTCCATTTTAATTAGATTGCTTTCTTAAGAGGCTTAAGAAATTAGTATAATGTGAGACTCCTGGAGGGCAGAGTATTCCATGGATTCTTTATTTCTTAAGTCTCAAGAGTAAATTGGGGGTGTATCATACTTACAGAGAACTGGGAGTGTGTGTTTGCCTTTGCCTTAGCACATATTGGAGGAACACATTAGCTGGCAAATCAGTCATGATATCTGGTCGAAGTCCAACTGTGCTTCCCAGCCGGGCTTGCACTGTTCACTTGATTGAAGTGAGGGATTCATGTGTCATGCAAAAGTGGCCAAGAAAAGGACAGTGTGAGCTCTGGCTTCTGGTGGCTGTTATTTACCAATACAACCAGTGAGACTTTCAGGGAAAACCATAGGTCACATCAAACACAGACTGTCCTAAAAGCCTTGGGCTTAATGGGATTTCCTGAAGCTGTTAAATGATTCATCATTATTCTCAGGGACATTTGGTTAAATATGAAAAGAATGTTTTTAATAATTCCATGGAATCAAATACTTCCTACTCAAAAAGTGGTTTAATAATAATCTTTAAACTTACATGGGAATCCACAGACCACAAAGCCCTTATATTTTCCTTTTTCTAAAAATAAACCACGTGAAATGCAGCTGCCCACCTGCATAACCTCTTTGCAACCATCCTAATTTGGGTCCAGTTCTTAGTTCACAGCACCCTGCAGGGGCAGTGTTGTGGGAAATACCTAGCTTCAGAATCTCTGATATCCACTACTTAAGCCTCGATTTCCTCTCACTAATATATTTCAAATCCAGAACTTCCCTATACTCTTCCCCTGGTGAAACCAGAAAATAAAATGTGAAGCCATTTATATACTGACAGGAATGCATTCACGTAGGTATACTGACTCTCCCTGGTTTTTTTAGTTGATTCTTTTCTTTTCTTTTTTTTTTTTTTAGTCAGTCTTTTAAAAAAATGTTTATTTATTTTTGAGAGGGAGACAGAGAGAGAGGACACAAGCAGGGGAGGGGAGGACACAAGAGAGAGAGAGAGAGGACACGAGAAAGAGAGAGAGAGAGAGAGAGAGACAGAAGCCAAAGCAGGCTCCAAGGCTCCGAGCTATCAGCACAGAGCCTGACTTGGGGTTCAGACCCATGAACTGTGAGATCATGACCTGAGCCAATGTCTGATGCTTAACTGACTGAGCCACCCAGGTTCCCTGACAGCCGATTCTTTTATTTGTAACTACAGAAAAAGCATCGTCTCTCATTAAAATTATTCCTGCTACATAGGAGAAAACAGTTGGTAAAAGATATTCAGGGCCAGAAATTATACTTCTCTCAGGCTGGTACTGAATATCAACTTGATATCACAAAGGATGGGCATCTAATCTAATTGAGAGCCCCTCAGCTCGTCTACTCTGTCCCTTAATTTTCGCCTTTCTCTTTGTTTATTTCCTCAATAGATTTCCTACATATATACAACTCTAGCTCCCCAATGATAATCTTCCAGAAAGGGAGAGCCAAACTATGAAAAGAATGTACAGATAGTTCAACCCAAATAGAAAACACATGTGTCTGGGACCATTTCTTTAAAACTCCTGCATTTCACACATGGCTCAGAAGAGTTACTTCAAAGTGAAAACACTGAGGTTTAAAATGATGACTTTAAATTAGCAAAAATAGTATACAGTTTGTGATAAATACATGTCCTCTGTTTAAGAATGAAGAGAAGTGATAAGATTTAAAAGAAATTCAATATAGAGTAATTACAAGGTAAAAGTATGAGTGTTTCAAAGCTATCTAGAAGTTCAGTTATCCAAAACATCATATTTGTTAAGGAGTCTAATGAGCTGAAGTCTTGGGGTGCCTGGATGGCTCAATTGGTAGAACATATAACTCTTGATCTCAGGGTTGTAGGTTCAAGCCTCTTGTTGGATGTAGAGATTACTAAAACTAAAATCTTAAAAAGAAAAGAGCTGAAATCTTCATTTGAATCTAGGATTTAACATTATACTCTGTGCAGGGATGTTATTGAAAAAAAATATTGGTGGTTGATGATTATATAAATCAGTTTATCAAAAGAAACCCAAACCTTTAAAAAAAATCACAGAAAAACTCAATCTTCTTCTGTTTCTTATTTTAGTATTTCATAATTGTGCAGATATTTAGAAAATATTAATGTAAAATTTGTGAATTAATTTAAAGTAGGTGTATGTTCAAGAAAAGAACACAGCCTCAAATTCCCTGTAGTTGAATTCTGTCACTACCTTTGTAGCTTTGGGAATTTACCTTTTCTGAGCCATTGCTTCAGAAACCATGAGTGATAATTCCACCTCACAGGATTGTAGATAAGGGTACTAATAACACCACCACCAGAAACAGCAGCAGCAGCTAATATTGTGTGGATACTACTACTGCCCACTGTCTCTAACTAGTAGTACTACTAGTGTCCCCAAAACTTAAAATTATACTGCATTATTTCATAAGCACTAAACCTTTAATAGCTAGATACATCACTATTCCTATTTTCAAGGTGAGGGAATTGAGGTTTAGGTGTTATGTGCATGAACTCTTAGTGGCAAAACTGGGGTTTGAACCCACCTTGACTGTCCACATTTTATATATATATATATTATATATATATAAAATTATTGTCAAGTTATATATATATAAAATTATTGTCAAGTTAGCTAACATACAGTTTTTACAGTGTGCTCTTGGCTTTGGGAGTAGATTCCCATGATTCATCACTTACATACTACACCCAGTGCTCATCCCAACAAGTGCCCTCCTCAATGCCCATCACTCATTTTCTCCTTCTCCCCATCCCCCAGTCAACCCTCAGTTTGTTCTCTGTATTTAAGAGTCTCTTATGCTTTGACTCCCTCTCAGTTTGTAACTATTTTTCCCCTTCCCTTCTCCCATGGTCTTCTGTTAAGTTTCTCAAATTCCACATATGAGTGAGAACATAGGATATCTGTCTTTCTATGACTGACTTGTTTTACTTAACATAATACCCTCCAGTTCCATCCATGTTGTTGCAAATGTCAAGACTTAATTCCTTTTCATTGCCAAGTAGTATTCCATTGTATATGTAAACCACATCTTCTTTATCCATTCATCAGTTGATGGACATTTGGGCTCTTTCCATAATTTGGCTATTATTGATAGTGCTGCTATACACATTGGGATACACGTGCCCCTATGAATCAGCACTCCTATATCCTTTGGATAAATTCCTAGTAGTGCTATTACTGGGTCATAGGGTAATTCTATTTTTAATTTTTTGAGGAACCTCCAAACTTTTCCAGAGTAACTGCACCAGTTTGCATTCCCATCAATAGTGCAAGAGGGTTCTCCTTTCTCCACATCCTTGCCAACATCTGTTGTTTCCTGAGTTTTTAATTATAGCCACTCTGACCAATGTGAGGTCGTATCTCAATGTGGTTTTGATTTGTATTTCCCTGATGATGAGTGATGTTGAGCATCGTTTCATGTGTCTGTTAGCCATCTGGGTATTTTCTTTGGAAAAGTGTCTATTCATGTTTTCTGCCCATTTTTTCACTGGATTATTTGGTTTTGGGGTGTTGAGTTTGGTAAGTTATTTATAGACTTTGGATACTAATCTTCTATCCAATATCTCATTTGCAACTATCTTCTCCCATTCTGTTAGCTGCCGTTTAGTTATGTTGATTGTTTCCTTCACAGTACAGAAGTTTTTAAGTTGATGAGGTCTCAATAATTCATTTTTGCTTTTATTTCTCTTGCCTTCAGAGATGTGTCGAGTAAGAAGTTGCTGTATCTGAGGTCGATAAGGTTGTTGCCTGTTTTCTCTGGATTTTGATGGTGTCCTGTCTCACATTTAGGTCTTTTATCCATTTTGAGTTTATTTTTGTGTACACTGTAAGAAAGTATCTAGTTTCATTCTTCTGCATGTTGCTATCAAGGTATCCCAGCACCATTTGCTAAAGAGACGGTCTTTTTTCCATTGGACACTCTTTCCTGCTTTGTCAAAGATTAGTTGGCCATACTACATACATTTTAGGTCCAATTCTGGGTTTTTTATTCTGTTCCATTGGTCTATATGTCTGTTTTTGTGCTAATACCATATTGTCTGATGATTATGGCTTTGTAGTACAGGCTAAAGTCCGGGATTGGTTTTCTTTTTCAACATTACTTTAGCTATTTGGGGTCTTTGTGGTTCCATACAAATTTTATGATTATTTGTTCCAGTTCTGAGAAGAATGCTGGTGCTATTTTGATTGAGATTGCATTGAATGTATAGATTGCTTTGGGTAGTATCAACATTTTAACAATATTTGTTCTTCCAATCCAGGAGCATGTCATGCTTTTCCCTATCTTTGTGTCTTCTTTCTTAAATTTTCTGTAGTTTTCAGCATACAGATCTTTTACCTTTTTTGGTTAGATTTATTCCCAGGTATTTTATGGTTCTTTGTGCAATTGTAAATGGGAAATTCCTTGATATCTCTTTCTGTTGCTTCATTACTGGCATAGAGAAATGCAACCAATTTCTGTACATTTATATCCTGCAACTTTGCTTAATTCATGTATCAGTTTTAACAATTTGTTGGTGAAGTCTTTCAGATTTTCCACATAGAGTATCATGTCATCTGCGAAAAGTGAAAGTTTGACTTCTTCTTTGCAATTTGGATGCCTTTTATTTCAATTTGTTGTCTAATTGCTGAACCTAGGACTTCCAACACTATGTTAAACAGTGGTGAGAGTCAAAGTCCACATTCTAATTGTTCTTGCATTCCATAAGGAAGACTACTTGCTGCAAGCTCTTTGGAGGACTATTGTCCTAAGCAGCTGGAAGTCATCTCATTCTCATTTGATTTTCACCATAGCTGTCTGTAGTTTGTCTCCTTGTTCTGTCTCTTCTCTGCAAAACTATCAGAATTCAAGGCAGATTTCTAAGCTAGATCATGGGTAGCTTACTGTCCATTCTGTGGCCTTAGGAAAATGAAACCTTTAGACAGAATAATCTCCATGATATCTTCTGACTCTGCCATTAATCAGAAGTTACAGAAGTGTGAAATTCTATTCTAAACCTAGCAGGCTCTACATTAGTACAACCAACCTGGCTGTCCCTTTAGTCATTGTCTTTCCTGCTGAGTTGCATTGCAAAGCAACAGTTACTTTAAATTCTAGTTGGTTTCAACTCAGCGGGCATGTAGGAAACCAGCAACAGCTGCAGGAATCTGGTTCACCAAAACATGAGTCCCTATATTCACACCTTCACTGTAACTGAGACACAGTGGCCTTGGAGGAGAGGACTTCCCCAAAGCCATGAAGGCCTTGGTGGATGTGGAAGTGTTTTGCAAATGCACTGTATTAATTTCAGTGCACTTTTTATCATTACATTTCTAGAAAGTCAGTAGGCTGACCAAAAAGCATCTGTCAAAATAATTCCTAAAATTGTATATATTTTATGTTTGGCTTTGGAACACTATTAACAGCAATTTAGGTGGGGGGAGAGGGGTTGGGATGCTTTGCAAATATACACACAAGGTCCAGTTTAAACCCAGTTTCCATCGCTCACTGGTATCTTGAGCAATTTCTTTGCTTTATTTCATGACTTTAGCTTATTTCTCTGAATTATAAGACCTAAATTGCAAGGTCTAAATAATCACTTGTTAAATGAAAATTATTAAGTCCCTCCAGATTTACAATCTCATCTCATTCTGGGGAGGAGACTAAGAATCTATGTTCTCAGCCAATATGCATCCTGCAGGGTTCTAATAACTAAGCCCATTTGGGAAACAGTTTTATATAATAATAACTACATAAGCAGTGAATGAGATAATGAATTTCAGTGTGTGGCTATAGCAAGTTATAAATAGGGCTTCACTATTAGTAGTGGCAAGCTACATAAATCCTAGATACACTTAGCTTAATACTTGCATTTAGTCTTATGAAAATATAACTTTAGTGTTTCTAATATTAATTATAATCCCCTAATCCTTTGTTTTTAAGGTAAAATGAAATTCCTAATGAGAGTTGCTGCCTTGTCTCATTTACTGCGCACTTCAATACATGAATTAGGAGACTTGTAGAGAAGGGCTCTCAGACTTTGTCTTTAGTTGTTCTGTCTTGACCCTTGTAAAAACCTCAAATGCTATTAATTCTTTATATTTGCTATAGGTATTTTAGGTTCTATTTTACACTATATAACTTTTTAAAAAATAAGGGAGTTTTAGTGAATACCCTCTCATTCTGAAATATCTCAAAATGGTGTCTTAAAAATACAGTAATACATGGCAAAATTTTATAGTTCTTGATTTATGTATAAGGAAGGTATGTGTTAGGTTTGTAGTGTTTTAATATTTTTATAATTCACTGTCATAATTTAAAGTCATAGTGAGAAAAGCAATAGGTGAAATAGAAATCACAGAATTGTGTTTGAATTTTAAGACTGTTCACACCGTGATGATGGACAAACTAATTTCAATGTGTTTCAATTTCCTTAGGTATGAACTCAGAATAGTAAGTTCTATTATTTAAATGCTTATTCTTTGCCAGATACTATTTAAAGTGTTTTGTTTGGGGGTACCAGGGTGGTTCAGTTGGTTAAGCATCTGACTCTTGATTTAGACTCAGGTCATAATATTCATAAAGAGAAATTTCTGTTATTGTAATTTCATGGATGAGGAAGCTAAAGGAGAACAGCTAGTTAGTGTTCAGGGTCACACAGTAGGAGTGGTGGAGCTAAAATAGCTATTTGGCAACTAGAAATGTCATGAGGATTAGCAATTCTGCATGATTAGTTCTTCCTACAGGGATTGCTATATAGTAGGCTCAACACTTGGTGACTAATATTTTTATAAAACACAAGTAGCTCCCTACCCTACCTTCAGATCAGTGAGATCAAAGATTGTCCATTATCTAGCAGAGGGTTTTTGTTCCTTACTACATAATCTCCACTATCTACTTGCTTGTACCAATATTTCCCATTCATTTTTCAAATAATTCTCCCAAAGTGTAGATGACTGTAAAGATTCAACTTCTTTTTCCTTTTAGGTAAGTGAGTTTAATTCACTAACATTGGCTCAATTTAGACCTATTTGAAAGATATCAAAACATTTTACTTGTGTACTGATAGATCTTACAGACACAGTTTTACACTTCGAGCCAATTGTACACTTCTAGTCTACTTGCCTAAAATGACCTTGACTACAGCTGAATGTAGCAACACAAGATGGCCCCAGTGACTTACAATGAGAGAGGTAAGTGGTCAAGAACTTGAGTGGAGGAGTCAATCAGCTTGAATTCAAATGACGCTTCTTATGATTTGTATGTATGTTTTTTTGCCACAATTTCTACTTCTCTAAATTTCCCATTTTCTCCTATAAAAATTAGAACTGGTTGTATTGTTTAGAGGAATACTTGGTATATAGTGTATACTACTACTACTACTGTGTATACTACTACTACTACTACTACTGCTACTAAGACATATAGCAATCTGCCTCCCTCCTTTTTTGCTACTTTTTCTGATCCTAAGGAGTTCTAAGACATTACAGTACAATTTATGCTTGTAATATCAATGTTCCTACTAAACATAAGTCAAGAAAAATCAAGTTTAACACTCTTTCTTTACAGTTCAGTACTTAGGTGGATTTCTTTTGAATCATGTTATATCTATACATTTCAGCATAACAATAGCCTAAATTTAGAAAACAGAATTATCAAAAAGTAATTCATATAATGTTAGTCTCTAAATTTGCATTTACTCCTGATATACCATTAGCAATTTATTGTTTATGATATTATGTTTATAAAATTATAAATATTCGTGAAATGGAAGTATAGAAAATGACAGCTAAAAAAGTTTTATTTAGATATAGTTCAAATTGCAACTTTCCTTTCACCATATTTTATATATTATAAAATATACTATAGCTTGCTATAATAAGAAGGAAGCAGCTTTAAGATGTTAGTCACTGAAAGTAGATAAGAAAATTGAGAATAAAACAGTAAATTCACATTTTCTTACTGAGAAAAATACTATCTTTAAAATACTATCTTTGATGGGGCGCCTGGGTGGCTCAGTTGGTTAAGTGTCTGATTTTGGCCAAGTTCATGATCTCACAGTTTATGGGTTCAGCCCAATGTCAGGCTCTGTGCTCACAGCTCAGAGCCTGGAGTGTGCTTCGGAATCTATGTCCCCTCCTTTCTCTCTTCCTCCCTTTCTCTCTCTGTCTCTCTCTCTCTCCGCCTCTAAATTGAATAAACATTAAAAAATTTTAATGCTATCTTTGGAAAAATACATACATACATACATACATACATACATACAATACTATTTTTGGTATAATGCCTCCTTTAGACCACTCATACTTTGAATGATGCTTCTCTGTTTCTAGCACATTGCTTCAAGACAAGTGAGTCGGTGGTATGTACCACATTGAACAGCTTGCAGTTAGTCATAACTCTTACCAGATGTGAAGAAATCACCCACTCAGAGGCACTTATCCCCATTTAGACAACAGTACTCTAGAAATGAAATCACGTAGAGCAGTTAACTTTAGCAAAAAATCCATATAAAATCATGTTTTGCAAAACTTAATTTATATACTCAAAAAACACTATATTATATAGCTGCATGAGAATATTCTATATAAATGTAATGTTTAAGATGTAATTCTTATAATTTTTCTCATATAATCGGAGTCCTCTGTGGTGCTTGAGTACCACATTGTCTTTGAGAATGGCATGTTTTGATATCAAAAAGTAAAAAAAAGGGATGGGGAGATTCTGAACTTTTCTCTGCTTCAGACCTAGTCTTGGGAAAAACAATAACAACAACAATAAAACCTTTCATTGCCAATCATAAATGTGGCGATCAAGGCCTCCTTGAAATTACATGATATTCCTTCCCTCAGCCAAGTTAAAAATCCTTGATGTGAATGATACTCAACAGATATAAAGCTTAATATATTTGAGTTTTATTTCTGCCAAGAATATTTGTCAGACTTATATCTATTTAATTTCTCAGTAAATGAAAAGATGTTATCATGTGTTTATTGAACACTAAAAGATACCTGTCTTAAAGCATGAAGGATTTGTAATTGAACTTACTGTGTATGACTCATCACTGTGTCCTTGATATGCATTAACTCATCTAATTCTCTTGAAAACCCATCAAAGAAGGTACTAGCCACTCTATTTTACAGATAAGGAAGTTGAGGCATAGTGTGACAAGTAGTTAACTTAGTAATGTAAGATGAGCATTTAGTACTGCAAGACAAGTGTTTAGTATAGCTGGAATTTGAACCAGCGATGTGTCTGCCTAACTTGTTCTCTAGAGTGTAGAAGTTTTATCAAAGTGGCTAAAAGGAGTTGATAATAGTTCAGAGTGCATCGTGTGTCCACCCATGTGCTAGCCACTGCATATATGTTATATCTTATCATTCTTATATTAATGCTTTGAGGCAGAAGTCTGTTTCCTGGGAAAGGAAACAGACTGAGAAGGAAGTTGCACATGGCCACATAGCTACTATGTGGCAAACATGAGATTAAGTCCCATGGACTTGCTAGTGTACCATCAGACATTAGATTAAGGAAGAGGAGCTTGTTTCTGCCATTAGTTACCCTGAAAAAAATTGGATTAGGAAAAACAGCATATTGATGAATACTTATGATGAACATTTCAGGGTATGATCTTTGTATGTCATGATGAGTGGAAGGATTATGGCCTCTTATGAAATTCATTCATTTACAAGATACAACAAGCGTATCAACTAAGACTCTTTCAGAATTTCTGTTACAGCTTATTTCTCACTCTATAGGATGGTGACAATCTGTGAAGATTTTCCTACTCTCTCAGAAAACCTCTCTTCCATTCTCATGCTATTCTAAACCACCTTCTGCAAGAATACCCAATTCCCTTCCGTGTATTCTCCACCCTACCCTCTTGAATCTGGACTTACTGTTTGTTGTTATTTCACTTGGATGTGAATGTTGGGTGGTAAGCTTGTTTGTCCTAGAATGGGAGATGACACAGGACCAGGAATCCTGGTGCAGCTTATCCTAAGCCCGGTGATTATATGTTCCTGCAAATACTTTCTGAACATCTCCTGTGTTCCAGACACTGTGCTCAGCATTGAAAATATAACATTCAATACAAGTTGACATCTGCTGAAGGAACTCTGCTAAGGTTTATGTTCCTTTCCATTGATACCTCTATGTTGAAACACTATGAGTATCCCCTTAGCCATTTTTATTGAAGAAATAACTGGCTGTCATCAGTTTGGACACCTGCTTTAATCATGAAAGTGTTCTTGTGGTCAAGGAATCTCTTAAAATTTTGAAAGCAAGCAAAAGAGCTTTAAGAACAGCTATCGTCAGCCTCGTCCTCGCAATAAACTCCCAGGTTCTGACCCAGCATTGAAATCCAAATGCACTGCCTATATTAATGTTTTGGAAATATTTTTAATAAGATTCCCAGTATCTAGTTTTTATAATATGACAGTTGCATACAGAAGCTTCAGATTCTTGAACTGTCAGTGCACAAATGCAGTATTGATATTATAGAGCAGAGAAGGCAAGTATCTGTGTTCTAAATGATCATTTCCCCCTCTCCTGTCCAAGTCAAAGCCTGACTTGAAAATACTTCTTTATGTGGCATTCTCACAGAATTTCAGGTGGAAATGAAGTCTTTTTGTGAAACTTGTTATGGAATCAGGAATTCAGCTTTGCCTGTATCCATGGTGAGAACAACAAGTCAGTATCACTTCTTTTACACTCTCCTGCTGGAATTTGACCTGCCCTAATCAATCTCTTAAGAACAAAGTGCCATATTTTTCTACTTTTTGATACTATTTGTGAGAGAAAGGAAGTAAAGACAAAGTGGGGGGGGGGTGCGGGCGCAAAAAGAGGAAGGAGAGCAAAACAAAAAGGTTTGGGATTGTGCTTTATGATGAAATAATGAAATAATCCAGATATTGCTTACATTATATATTGTAAATCCTGGTATTGTTTGGTTTACTTGAAAATAAGTGGATTGTACATCTTATACAATACCATGTGTTCTACATGGAGCAAGAAATGGGTTCTGAGCCAAAAGACCCTAGTTATGATTGATCAGTAGCCTCTCTGGCCCTGCTCTCTGAGTATTATTTTCAGAGATGAAGAAAGAAGGTGTAAATGTTCTCCCAGTTCAATAATATCCCCCTCAAAAAATATCGCTCATTTCATTTTTAATCCCTTCTTTTCCCTATGTTAACATATGACTTAATTTGCAACATAATTTACTCTTTTCTTTTCTCCTTTACTCAAAGCATTTTCTGATTCTGAAACAAACAGGAATCCCATATCACCACTTAAATACATCCTGCCTTAATTTATCCAGTATACTATGATATTAACAAAGAATTGTGACTTAGGGCAATCATAATACACTGATATTTTTGTCAAATAGAAAGTCATTTTCTCAGGTGTAAAAATTAGTACGGGTTTGATACATTAAACTGCTAATACCATGAAAGGCATAGGACATTCGTTCAAGAATGCCACACTTTTGGAGGCCTAGCTTGAGAATCTAAAACGATTTATTTTATAATATATTGATGGAACTCTTCCCATGTTCTATATTCTGAAGTTTACAATCTATAAACTGAGTTAAATTTAAGGATTCCAGGGGCACCTGGGTAATCAGTTAAGTGTCTGACTTCAGCTCAGGTCATGATCTCACAGTTCATGAGTTTGAGCTCTGCAGCAGACTCTGTGCTGACAGCTCAGAGCCTGGAGCCTGCTTCAAATTCTGTGTCTCCCTCTCTGTCTTTCTCTCTCTCCCTTCCAAAAATAAATAATAAACATTTTTTTAAAAAATTGAAAAGTGTTTATTCAGTCACCTATACCTCTGGCCACATTTACTAATGAAAATTTCTTTTTGGCCTGGATTCTTCTACTTTAGGCACATTGTGTTTTTGTCTAATTCATTTGTTTCTGTTTCCTCTTATATCAAAAACCTAAGGAAGTTTCTCCCAAGGAAAGAACCCAATGGAAAACTTGGCTTCCAGTTGTTTTTCTGTTTGTGATGGACACACTTGCCCTGGGCTAGCTTTTCATCTGTTAACACCTAGAGATGAAGGGATGCCGAACAGTCTCCTCATCTGCCTTGTCCCCTTGTCCTTGTTTTTCCAGACAAGAGATAACAGTGAACAAAAATCAGAGTCCCTTCTACTTTCTTGCAGTAAAACAGCACCAAAGATGACTAGAGTATTTAATCTGGCTTTGTCTATTCTATAATCATTTCCTAGTTTCTGGCATTCAGGTAGGAATGAAGATCCATTCATTTACAGTTTTTATGTTCTCTCCCTTTCATCTTTGGGCATTGGATTGGGAGGGTGTTCAGAGAGAGAGAATTAGACAAGCAGCATCCCCAGAATTCCCTTAGGAATTTAATTGAAAATTTTACCAATGTATGGATTATATTTGTTAATTTGCCTTTTTGTTTTCATTTTCTTTACTGTTCCCTGGATTTTGTTTACTAATTTCTTTGCTTTCTGTCTTTGCTATATTAAATTTAGTTTGCTAGTTTTGAACTTCAGTGATTTGGAAGGTGTGTATTCTGTTTTAAATTCCCCTAATGGTCTGGCCCGTGCCTGCTGTTCAGTAAATATTGGATCATTCACATGTTCCTCACTTCATTATCTTGATTACAGTTGTCCATCCAAGAATTTTTTTCTATAAATTGGAAACTGTTGCGGTTTTCAAATTTCTTCATCACGAAACTGGGAAACTACTTTCCCTACTTCCTTGAACATAATAACAATGAATCCTAATTTTCTGTTTAATTGCTGGCACTGCCACCCACTTATAAACTATAATCTGTTGAGAATAGGTTCTTATTAACTTTTTATCACACAAATTAAAATTGCCTAACACACAGTAGATACTTTTAATTCTATTTTTGAAAAATTGCTAGACAAGGATAATGAAATTGAGACCACTATTAAAAACTTTTAGTATTTTTTTCTTTTGTGATCCTAAAACATATTTTTCTGAAAATAAATGATTCAACATACGCATAGAGGCTCAGGCAGAGCTCCACTAATTAGCAGGTATTGCTAAGACAACCATTGCTGATTTCTCATTAAGCCCTTTTAAACAATTAAAGTATATATATATGTGCACGGTTTAAAAAACAGCAGAATGGTGACAGAAGTTTAAAAAAAATAAGCAAAAAAGTAACATCCTATCCCACCCTCTGCTCTCCTCAGTCTCCAGTCTCAGAAACAACCTCTTTGGCTCTAATAGTTACTAACGTTTGTTCTGGGACTTTTATGATTTCTAAATTTTACACCTATCATGCAACTTATTATTTGTTAAATTAAAATATCGATTTTCTGTTGAGTTAGTGGAAATTTAACTTTTCATACTACTATTCCACCACCTCTGCAATCCCTGCTTCCTTATTATCCCATTAAAGCAGTCCCGATTTTGATCAAATCAGTGGTTAAGGTATGTATTATTTTCATTTTGAAATTGTTTAGTGCTTAGTCAGGTGGTAAGTAGCATGCTAAGATTAATATCCTTTCAGGTAAGCGTTCTTATTTTTCTCGAAAAACTTGTTTTTACATTTGCTATATTCTCATTGTAACTCTTCCATCATTTTTTTTAATATTCAAAAGGAATTTATCATACCCCTAGGAGACATTTTCTTCTTATGCTGGAACACATGAAATTATAACTTGTTTTCCTTAAGATGCTGCTCCTCCATCTTTCCCGTTTCCTGCTCCAATGAGAAATTTTTAAATTTCAGGATTGGGGCAGGGCTGTCATACTGGGACTTCTTTCTAGTTTTCTCCTGTTAGATCTCCTGTTCTTCTGTTCTTGATCCCATGTTATTCCATATTTTTGATTTGCTGCCTTATTCTTCTGGGACATTCTCTAATAACTTTTTAAGAAAATGTGTTTGAGGAGTTAATTTTTTGAGCTTTTGTATATCATAAAATGTTTCTCTCTCTCTCTCTCTCTCTTTTTTCCTACCTCAAAAGTTGATTGACTCTTTGGCTGGATAAAGAATTCTAAGATGGGTATCATTTCCTCTCAAAGCTTTTATGGCATCATTCTGCTGCTGACTTCCAACAGACAGATTTGCGTTTAGATAGTCTAATATCATTCTGGATTTTTAAGAGTCTCTCTTGTGATTTTTTATTTATGTTCTTTTTGTCTCCCTTCCTCCAAGTATTCATTCCTCCACAATACCAACACTTCTAAGCTTGTAGGATCTTCTCTTTAACTTGCTATTGTGTGAAATTTCATAACTGTGAGTCTTGGGATAGTTCTCATTATTCATTATTCTGATCACTTAGTGAGCTCCTTCTTTAAATCTATTAAGTGATACCCTTTAATTCTGGGAGGTTTTCCTGTATTACCTCTATAACGACCCTCTAATAGTTTTAAGTTTATTTATTTATAGCCTCTACACCTAATGTGGGGCTCAAACTCACAACCCAAAGATCCAGAGACACACGCACCTACTGAGCCAGCTAGGTGCCCTGAGGATTCTCTAATTTTAATTTTACTCATTTCATTTTTCTTAAGCTACTGTAAAATAAATGTTGGAGCTTTGGGGTTTTATTTTCCTTGTTGTTTTTATCTATCTATCTATCTATCTATCTATCTATCTACCTAGCTACTAAATGTGTGCGCATTTACACGTGTATGTATGTGTGTATGTATATATATACATAATATGTTTGTATATTTATACACATATTTTTAGTTTTGAAAGTTTTGAAGTAGAATTGACATATAAATTGCACGTAAAGTGTATAATTTGATAAGTTTTTACTATATATGAACCCATGAACCTAAACCACAATCAATATAGTTCACCCCCAAAAGATTTTTCATGCTTCTTTGTAACACCTCCTTCCTTCAGCCACCTGCCCCTCATTTGTCCAGACGACCCCTTGTGTGCTTTCTGTCACTTTAGATTACTGTTCATTTTCTAGAATTTTATGAAAGTGGCATAATACAATATATACTCATTTTTATCCTTTTAGTTCACTCAACAATTGTTTTTATATTCAGTCGTGTTGTTTATATCAGTAGCTCATCGCATTTATTGCTGATTAGTATTATGTTACATGCCATATTCATTTCCTATTGCCGCTGTAACAAAATCCCACATGCTTAGTGACATAAGCAACACAAATTTATTCTTACATTTCTTGTACTGGAAGTCCAAATGAATTTCACTGCAGGGAGTCAAAGTATTGACTGTAGCACAGCCCTTGGTAGATGAACCTCTCTGTATAGAAAGAATGCCAATGTCTTTTAACTCTAGGAGTCACCCAGCTTTTCAAGGTAAATGATGCATCATCAGTATGCTGAATCTCTTAGTCAAGGTCCCACAGAATTCCCTCCTCATGCTTTTATTGGAAACGTTCTCTACTTTGTTACTTTCCTCTGTCACCTTAGTTTTGTGTTTCAAAAGTTAATTCAAATCTCTCAGTTAACAATATGTTTTCTTTGACTTCATGTTTTCTGTGACCTCATAGGTTAATAATTATGTCCAGTGTTTATTCTTATTTTAGTGAAATTTTGGGAGCAGATATACAAGTGATAAATGTTTGTGGTACATCTTTTCCTATCAAATGGATAACCTGATACCTTTGTAGCAGTGACAACCTTAAATAAGAATCAGCTCATACCCAGAGAAGGTCCTGCACTGACATTGGTCCTGGAAATGCCTTTATATTTAACAAAAAAAGCAAAGGCAACAAAAGCAAAAATAAGTATTTTCAAACTAAAAATATTGTGCACAGCAAAGGAAATAATCAACGAAGTGAAAAGGCATCTTATAGAATCTAAGTAAATATTTGCAAATCTTATATCTGATAAGAGGTTAATATCCAAAATATATTAAAAAAACTCATAAATGCAATAGAAAAAAATCTAATTAAAAAATAGACAGAGGGACTGAAGAGACCTTTTCTAAGGATGACATACAGATGACCAACAGGTACATAAAAAGGTGTTCAACATCACTAATCATTGGGAAATACAAATCAAAGCCATAGTAAGATAACACCTCACACCTGTCAGACGGCTGTTGTCAAAAAGACGAGAAACCAGCGCTGACAAGGATGTGGAGAAAAAAGAACCCATGTGCCCTGTTGGTAGGAATGTAAAGCGATGCAGCCACTAAGGAAAAGAGTATGGGCGTTCCTCAGAAAATTAAAAATAGACTACCACATCACCCAACAATTCCACTTCCTGGGTATTTATTCAAAGAAAACAAAAACACTAACTGGAAAATATACTTGTATTCCATTTCTATTGCCACATTATATACATATAGCCAAGGCACAGAAGCAACTTAAGAGTCCATCAGTGGTTGAATGGATACATGTCGTATATATACAATGGGAGATTATTCAGCTGAAAAGGAAACCGTGCCATTTGCAACAGCATATGTGGACCTTGAAGGCATTATGCTAAGTGAAATAAGTCAGACAGAGAAAGACAAATATCATACAATTTCACTTCCCTGTGATCTTTAAACAAATGGAGCTCACAGATATAGAGAACAGATTGGTTGTTTCCAGATGCAGGTGTGGGGTGGGTGGGCAAAATGGTCAAAGGATGTCAAAAGGTACAAACTTACAGTTATAAAGGAAATCAGTCATGGGGATTTAACATACACCATGGTCACTACAGTTAATAATACTAGAATGTGTATTTGAAAGTGGGTAAGAGAATAGATCTTAAAAGTTCTCATCATAAGAAAAATTTCATTAACTCTATATTATATGTTAACTACACTTATTGTGATCATTTTGCAATATATACAAATATTAAATCATTATGTTATACCTCTGAAGCTAACACGTTATATGTCAATTATGCCTTAATAAAAAGACAGATTTCCTGCATTAGATGTGTAAAGGTAACTTTAACCCTAGATTTCATCCTATTAAGCTTCATACTCAGAATGTGACTGCATTTTGTACTTGTTTGTCAAAAGCCAGAAAACGCTGGTTTAATTTAATTTGGAGTCTGTTTTAACCATATCAGAAGTCAGTGATTATACCCCCAATAATGAAAAGCTGTTGTTGGAAAAGAGAAGTATCCAGATTCTTAATGAATGTTTAAGAATTCTACTATCTTGGGGCACCTGAGTGGCTCAGTCCATTAAGCATCTGACTCTTGTTTTTGGCTCAGGTCATGATCTCACGATTCATGAGTTCGAGTCCTGCATCTGCCTCTGCACTGACAGTGTGGAGCCTGCTTGGAATTCTCTCTCTCCCTCTCCTTCTGCCTCTCCTCTGCCTTTGCTCCTCTCTCAGAGGAGTTAAGTTTGTTTATTTATTTTGAGAGAGAGAGAGTTCCACCATCATGGGGAAAAAAGGCCCCTGGGCGATTTTGCAAGAATTTTGTACTTGCAAAAGTTTAGGAATATTAGATTTATTTTTCATTTCAAATACCTGATGACATTTTATTGTACCACACTTCGTCCTATACATTCTGAAGATACCTTTTTTTATTGTAATATTTATAATAAAACATTATTGCATTTGACACAAAAATATGACTTAAATGGCCATTTACAGTATGACTGGTATAACTGTAATGATTTTGGTGAACTCTTGCTTTTTGGTGAACTCTGTTCTGAATGCCAGGCAAAAAGAATAGAGAAAATTTGCAATAAATATATTTATTCTGAAGGGAAAGCACAGGGATGATAATTCAGTTTCCAGTGTCAGCTGCCCACTTTGGTGCTTACTGATGATTTAGAAGGTACTATTTCTGAAAATATTGTTCCAACTACTTAGAGGGTGCGCTAGGTAGTATAGTGGGAACCACTTACAAAACTGTAAGTAAATATTCATCTTTAGTCCTTTGGCAATCTGATTTCTTTTCTCAATAGACCTTTATTTCTTCAATGTTTTCATCTCCTCTTCATAACTAGTTATCTTGTGGTTCTGCCTGTGAGGAGTGAACTCTGTGTTACATTTTTGTAAAATACCTTTCTTTCTTTCTTTTTTTAATAACACTTATTTATTTTTGAGAGAGGGAGACAGAGTGCGAGCAGAGGAGGACCAGAGAGAGAGGGAGACACAGAATCTTAACCAGCACAGAGCCTGACATGGGACTCGAACTCACGAACTGCGAGATCATGACCTGAGCCGAAGTTGGATGTTCAACCGAGTCACCCAGGCGCCCCTTTCTTTCTCCTTTCTATCACTATTAGAATTTAGCTAGACACTTGCCACCCATTTTCTATACTCAGTGTCTGACTCACAGAGTCAGGAGAGTTGATGGAATTGTACATCACTATCTCCATTGACTAGCTAAACTCATGCATGACCCAGAGTCTTCCCTCAAGACTCTCTCTGCTCAGTTGGTGGGACTAAAATATTCATGTATCAGTCAGGAAGAAATGATATAACTGAAAGTTTGTCCTACAGTGAGTAATGTAATCTATGAAATGCATTTATGAGGAGAATGTGAAACTTGGGGGAGTTGGAATAATCAGGAATGTCAGTATTTCCATTAAATTTAAATTTGTGAATATCTTAGAACTGTCCCATCATCCAAATGAGGAAGCTACAATCTATACAAAGATGAAATAACCTCCCCTAAATCATCCAGTTAGATAATGGCCGAACACAAACTCATCAGGTAATCCATGTGCAAATAGTAATTGATGCTTACAGACTGGAGGGCTTAAATAATATAAATTGATTTCTCACAGTTCTAAACGCTGGATTCAAGATCAAAGTGTAGGTTTGGTCTTTCCTGAGGGCTTTCTTGTTGGCTTGCTCATCTTCTTGCATTGTTCTCATGTGTCCTTTCTCTGTGTACACGCATCCTTAGTGTCTTTTCCTCTTCATTATAAGGACACTAGTCTTATTAGATTAGTACCCCATCCATATGAACTCATTTAATCATAATTATCACTTTAAAGGTCCAGTCTCCAAATATCATCCCATTGGAAGTTAGAATTACCTAACTGAATTAAGTGGGGGACACAATCCAGGTCATAAGAAGGTCCAAGTCTGTGCTTTCTGAGGATGTGTCATTTTTTATGATTTTTTTTCATATTTTTTGAAACAACCTACACACTCCTAAAGGATCTCTCTTTCCTTCACATCTCCTGTCAGCTTCAGTTCTTATTAAAAACTATGTTTTCTTCATCCTCCCTAATATACCGTGTAGAAACAGAGAGAGGAAACCACCTGGCCAAACTCATCTCTCCAAAGGAAAAGGATACTATAAGTATCCAAGGATAGATGTATTTTTAAAGTTTATGTGCCTACTTTTGGTCCATTCAGCCATGGCTAGGACAGCCCTTAAAATACTGCCTTTTTAGTAGAGGTTAGGGCATATTAATTTGTGATGTGACTTAGACAAATGGGTAAGCTAGCAGAAACTATAACTAACATCTATAGAACAGATATTTTAACCACATCAAAAGCAAAAGGAGCTCAGTTTCCATGTGACAGTAAATATTGCTGCCTTATGTGAGTTTGCATAGCTCTAAGGTCCTTGGTTCCAAATCCAATAAGCTGAGATGAGGTTTTAATTTCATTTCTTTTTCCGTGCAGAATGGGCCTTTTGGCAAATGTAGTCCCATCTCTGTAAATCTGGTACCTGTTTGCTTTGAAATTCTGAATAATATACACACTAAATTCTACCTGACTGGGCAAAAAATCCTGGCGACAAAGAACCCTTGTCTAAAAATGCTGAGAGAACTCTGCCTCATCACGATGAATGCAAATATTAATGACAGCTCTGTGTAACTTATAGAATGAGCCAGAAGAATCTATGAGTTGTGAATTTCCTCCAGTAATTAAAAGTGAGCTCTAACATCAGATTCTGAATGATCTCTGTATCAAAGTTTATGTCAACAATCTTGATATGAATGAAGCCCTAGTTTAAAATTATACATTTCCTGGAAAGAAAATTGGTAAAATTTAATTTCATTCTTCCCTGATTTTGTATGAAATAGTACCTTTGGCCAGTGCCATGTGTGAAGAACTAGTAGAAAGTGAAAAGAGAATGGGAGCAACGAGGGAGGTGAAGAGGGGGAGAGAATAAAAAGGACTCCTTTTGAAGAACTTGCTTTTTTTCTGATACTTTACATTCAAAAAGGTATGAAGATCTATAGTTCTGGCATAATTTATTCCTCCACTCAATTTACAGGGCCCATTTCAGAGAGCTAAATAAGGTCTCATTTATTTTTCTATCCTAAATCAGTTAAATAGGTCTCTAAAGTAACACATCTTCTCAAATGAAATGAATCTGCATGTGTTGTGCACGTGCATGTGCCCAAAGTGTGGAGGTGAGTAGTGGGAGAGTGAAGATGAGAAAAGAGGCAGAAGATGAATTATGAAATGCTATCAGATTTCAGAAGGGAATCCTGGACATCTTTCAGAATCTGTGCTGTCTGGAAACCTTTGAATGTGAAAGTAACGATACCATTTCTCTTTGATAGTTCTAATTTTCAGTCCCTCCTCCTGTTTCGCATCCCCCTCCTCCTCTAAATGTTTTGTCTGTTTCAGTCTGAGAGCTCTAAGGCTAATAGGTCTAACAAAGCTGATTCTACCATACTTTGATTTTTTAAATAGGAAGCAACAACACACTGTCAGTTACCATTTTTTTAATAAATTTTTGTTCTAGTGTCCTTGGCAACCCTTCAGGATTCACCTTTAATTGTAGCTCTTTTTATTCATTGCATCTTGTTTTGTTTCTTAATCCCAAATTATGTACTCAACACAGCACCTTCTCCTAACTTTATTCTCATTTTCTCTTCATCCCCATAGAAAGAGCATCTCCTTCCATGTTCCCTTCAAACAATATTGACTATTCTCTTGCTTACTGTTATTTTCTAAATTAAAATTTTCCTAGTTCTATGTAATACTGAATCATCATGTGGGAGTTCATTCTTAGATACTCAAAAGAATTCAGTTTGAACATCAACGGTTCTACCTCCTGCACCCTGCTGATTACCCAGAGAGAAAATGGGAGCAAGCAGGTGAACACCTTCTCATTGTTTCTCTTCCTCTGTGTACTCACATAACTCCTTGATATAGGGATAAAATGTGTTCTCAGATGAAAATTAAGTTGCCCTGTTTAGAAAAGCATATGCATTATGAGTGTCCAAAACTCTTAAAAATGGATTAATGGCCTTTAGTCTTCTTCTTGATGAAAGTCAGACCTGGGAAAATTGGACTTAATTGTTTTTTTATAAAAGAAGTTACTGCACATTTATAAAGGGTAATCAGTAAACGGAACTTCCTTTTAATTCAAGTACAAATCTTTAAGTAACAGTGCTTTTATATACTGTTTTAGTTTTTTTTCTATTGAATACGGATTGATTTTACAATACACCAGACACTGCTCTAAGTCCAGCAGTAAACAAAAGAAAAATTTGGATTCTCACAGAGTTAATATTCTGTTTGTAGAGAAAGATAATAGAAGTAAGAAAAATGCATAATATGTCAAGCAAATGGTAACAGGTCCCAATGAGATAAAATTAAAGCAGGAAAAGTATCTACAAAGTGGCAGAGTAAGAGTCAAAATTAAAAAAAAAAATAATGTTTATTTATTAATCATTTTTGAGAGACAGTGAGCGAGTGAGGGAAGGGCTAAGAGAAGGAGACCCACACACACACAGAATCCAAAGCAGATTCCAGGCTCTGAAGTTTCAGCACAGAGCCCAGTGTGGGGCTCGAACCCATGAACTGTGAGATCATGACCTAAGCCAAAGTCAGACACTTAACCAACTGAGCCACTTAGGCAAACCATAGTAAAAATTTTAGATTGAGTTGCTGCTGAGCATTTTTTTATAAACATTTTGTTTTTGAATATGTTACTTTATAGAAAGAAGAATAATACAAGATTATAGAGTATTTGGAAAATGTAAAAATATGAAGGATAACAAATTATAATCCACTACCTAGAAATTATAACTTTTATCCTACTGGTTTATTTCCTTCCAGTTATTTTTTTAAGCCTAAAAATATATACATACCAATGTATGCATACATTTATATTTGTATACATGTATATAAACACAGACACATAATTGTAAGGGTTTTTTTGAAAAGCCACTTCTATTCACTGTTGGTGGTTATAGAGTATATTGGGTAAGAACTTGGATTCTAGGACCAAATTGTTTTGGCACAAAACTAAGTTCTGCTACTATTTCTTTGTTCTTGGACAAGTTATATATGTATACTGATTAAACCAAACCTGTAAAATGGAAAAATGCACCTGGTTCACACTGTCACAAGGATTAAAGAAGTTTTAAGAACAAACAGGCATATATGCCTATATACAGACTTAATACACCTACTCCCGCAAAGTATATGAATGGTGTCAATTTTACTTGGTTCTGAGATCTTATTTGCTTTCAGGTTTATGGCAGTGTCCTGGGCGTTTGTGTTTGCCAGATCTTATAGACCTAGGTAAATTAAAGAGCATTGAATAAGGCTATATGGTCAAATGTCTAAAGACTCATATTTTTTTTAGGCTCATCTGTTTCTGGAATCAATAGTTCCTTTTTTTTGTGGGAGGAAAGGGCTCCTTCATCAAACAGTTACTCTTTCTCATTTCTATTTCTGTTTGAGTGGCAAAGAAACCATTTAAGGCATCAAAACTCTTATTTGATATGATAAACATCACATTTAGAAGTTGAAATATATTAAACATTCATGATTTTATCTGGCAGTGGCAAAGCAAGATGCTCTCAGTACTGCATAGGAAATATTAAAAGTGAGAGGGTCCACAGCTTGGGTGTACATATCACTTTAATGCTTTTGTCAGTTTTTGGAATTGGTCTTTATAATTGATACCTTAAAGATCAAGAAACTTAGTCTTTAGGAAGGAACAAATCAAATTTCGATGGAAACAGAAAAGGTGAGTAATGATGTTTTTTTCTTCCCATTTCAAATTATATAATTTATTCATGTTGACTTTTGGAATTAAATATTGTGTGAAGATTCGGGTAACAAAAATGATAGATTTCTATTCCACAAGAGTATAAAGAACTCTTTTTACTCATGTGCAATATAGTTAGCCACCAGCCCGGAAATTTATCTGCAAATAAGTTATTAATAAGTATTAGGTGTTCGGTGGAAAAATTAATGTTAAAAACACGAATGAGTGAGTGGGTTATTGGTGGCTATAACACTGAAAGTAACAAAACTACAGGAAATTTAGTATTTCCTCCCCATCTGCTGTGGGCTCAACCACAGTGATAAATACTTTAGAGGGTACAGAATAAGACATGCTTTTATGCTCGAGTAGTTTGTGGGTTTGGTTTTGAACCAAGAAAGGAGAGACAAGATAGAGAGGCATAAAACAATGAGAGAAAAATTTAGCAGGAGAACTATAGGAGAGCTCTTATCACAGGACATAGGGTAGCAGAAACATTATTTTCAGCCAGGGAAGATGTTATCTCCAAAACAGCCAATAAAACCCCATGAGTATAGAGTCAGAGGTTCAAAAGTTTCTTTTTAAATATATTTTACTTGGTTGGGTGAGGGGAAAATGAAGTTTCGAGTGGAAAACAAATAGTATGCATTCTCAGATGTACATAATCGTATAACCAAAATGAGTAGCATTGCATTAATGATAATAAATAGAATACAGCCTAGAAAAGTTTATAGAGGCCACTGACTTTGAGGTAATTGAATTCAAACACTACTTTGAATGCCAAATAGCATGTATTTGATTCCCAAATGATAAGATGTCATTATAGGTACATGAACAGAAAAGTGAGATCATTGTAACAGATCCACGAGCCTCCTCGTACTGCCCTTTATAAAACTGCACTCTGTTCTTAGTCATAGTCCCCCAAACAAATCCAACCTCATATCCATTAATAAGAAGTATACTAAAGATTGAAAAGACATGTGGAAAAGTAGTCACATCACAGATAAATGAAACTTTAAATTCTACATTAAATGTCTGATCATGTCCTTTAAGCATCTCACACTTTAATTTTTCACTCTTGCCCTGAACAACCCATTTATCCCACTCAGGAAAATAAAACTCAGCAATCAGTTAAAGGGAAGCCATGCAAACATGCCCCTTGTGGGTCTCACTCTTTATTTACATGAGGATTTTTCCTTAGTTTATTTACCCAGCAAAAGTAAGTCTCAACTTAGAGAAAAAAAAAAATCTGTGATTAAGAGGTAGAAAAAAGTAGTGGTATTCTAAGAAAATAAGTCTGACATCAGTACATTATTTAAAATGGAGGGATATGCTGCAATGTGCTAGAAAAAGCAATAAACTATTGATTTTCAGCTATGAGTTAGAACTTAATAGTAACTCTCTAATAAAATGGAGACTGAGTATTTTAGTTTTAGAACTATAGAGTGGATTTACATGTAAACCTTTATTTCTTCCCTTGGAAAAATGCCCTTGACGGCAAGAAAAATCATGATTCCATTCATTGTTTTCAAATGGTACTTTCAGAAGATCATGCTGTAATTTCTATTGATTAACGTATCCATTCTGTCCTTCCATAATATCTGAACTCCAGCCAATAGATAATAATTTAGCACGTATATTGTACATATACGTACACACACACACACACACACACGCACTCGATATGTGCAGAGAACTTTCTCTGCTTAGCAGCTTCATGAGAAGCGAAATGGTAAAAACCATATAACACATCAGTTCATATTTCCCAAGTGAGAAGTTCCAACACAGTAATTTTGGATGTACTGCTACAGTAATAATGATAGTTTCCATATAATCAATATACAATCTATGGTTTTCAAAGCAGCATTGTCTTTATAACCAGTGACCAGGGCTGGACACCCTCCCTCTCCAGTTTGCTAGGATTCCAGAGATTAAAAATTAATTGATAAGAACATTCTCTAACACATCACACTTGGCTCCTCTACACTCATCTTTCATCTACCCACTCTGATAATCTCTCAGATAAAAATAAGCAGGAACTCCTACATTAAGAAACTTGATAAAAAAAAAAAGGTATAATTTCTTTAAGCTAGATACCTAAGGAAAAACAGTTCCAGAGGCAGGTTGGTTATTGCCCAAAATGCTTTTCTACTGTAGAATTAACCATCATATCTGGGAAGTCACATGAATATTCTCTCAGAGGACACTTCTATCTAGTAGCAAGCTCACAACAGTTATGAACCTGGTGTTATAAACCCTAGTTTCTAGCTCCCTGAGGATCTCCCCAAATGGCACTGCTTATATAATTAGAAGTGTGTGTTACCCAAGCTGGAAACTGCCCTCCTTAGTTACGAGAACACTGGCATTATTTGAGAAACTGAAGATATGCAGCTCCTGGCCCTATTTTTTATTCTTAATAGTTTTACTGCAATGGTGAATCCTTATGGGGAAATAGCATATATCCTAATCTATGTCTTGACTTCAAGTGAATATATATCTGACTGGAGATATCCATAAATGTCATTCTTACTGTGATTGTTAGTGTTAAGTTTTAAAAACATATTCACTCACAGACTGCAGCACTGTTAGATGAAGTTCAGTCTACATCTACACTTTCCAAAGTGTGGTCCTCGGAATTCTATTAAATTGAAGAAAATAAAAATGGAAATTAATGATCGAATGAGGTAGGAATTTGTTACTTAGTATTTACTGTCCTGTAATCACCTCTGAGATGGATAGTAATAAAAATTAGCACATTAAAGACACAAATCAGTTTTACCAAGCTCTGGGCCAAACAGGTTTTAAACAAACTGGTTTTCAACCAAGGTGTACTAACATACTGTAAAAGAATACCACAAAACACGCTTTGAGAATTTTCAACCAAAGAGCAGATCATGAAAATTACATATTCTATCATGTTAAACTGTGAGTCTGACTGTGAGAATCTTTACTTATTTCTACTTTGGATGATACAGTGGATATTCTGCAATTGAACATCAGAAATGTTTCAGACACTTAAACTCAAGTTAGCATAATGGATTGTTTTAGGAAATTACAGCTATTTATATGAGTTACCCCATCCTAAATGACTATGAAATTATGTCATCTAACATGTCAAACAGTATTTTTACACAATTACTTTAGGTTTCCCTTAAAGAACTGCACTGAAAAAGAAACCTAAAGCAAGTGGTAAGATTCAGCCTGAACTAGGAGAGAAAAATAATTGCTCAAACTCCTGATTAAATATGTATATTGACTAAATTTTGATTATTTCAAATCTCAACAAAACTACTACGGTGTTTGTCTTTCTCTAATTGACTTGTTTCCCTGAGAATAATACTATCTAGTTCCATACATGTCGTTACAAATGGCAAGATTTTATTCTTTTTTTGTGGCTGAGTAATATTCCATATTATATATATTTATATTTATATTTCATGTAATATGCAATATATATGAAAAAGTTTGATGTATACACCAATTTTTTTCTTCCAAGGTTTTATTATAATTCCAGTTAGTTAACAGAGAGTATAATATTAGTTTCAGGTATAGAATTTAGTTAGAGAAAGACAAAAACTATATAATTTCACTCATAGGTGGAATTTAAGAAACAAAACAAACAAGCAAATGGGAATAAAAAAGAAAGACAAACCAAGAAACAAAACTCTTAACTATAGAGAACAATCTGATGGTTACCAGAGGGGAGGTGGGTTAAACAGGTGATGGGGAATAAGGGGGGCACTTGTCATGGTGAGCATCAGGTGATGTGTACACCAGGATCACTGTACTATACATCAGAATCTAATATTACATTATATGTTAAGGAACTAGAATTAAAATAGAAACTTTAAAAAAGGATGTAGAAGTAAAAGATTAGAAGTAATAAAATGCAACGGAGTAACAATAGCTAACCTTTAGATAGCACATACTTTGTACCAGGCATTGTTCTCAGTGCTTTACAGTAACAATTGGCAATAGATGCCCTCACAATTTTGGAATCTGGAAAAGGCAGATAAACAAGTAGTAAATAACTTTAGACATGAGATAATTGAAAGCTGAGTGTCTGGAGAAGCCAACAAGAACTATGCCTATCTGCTTCTAGAACCCAGAAAAGTTCAGAGATTGTAAATACCAACTGAATGGAATACATGGGTAGAGTTTAGAGAGGATTAACTGAAAATCTTTTAAAGAGAACCCTCCAAAGTATCCAAATACTTAGGCACAATTCCCAGTTTCTCTTGATTTTCTTTTTACCCCTGTTTTCTTGAAACTAGGGTCTCACTTAGTCCCTCAGTTCTACCCCAAAAATATGGCTGAACATGCCCATTCTGCCTTGTTGATCTGATTCCAACACCACCGTTTCTCACCTAGAGTAATGCAGTAGCCCTCTCATTGGCCTTTCTGTTTTTATTCTTACTTCTTATATACTCCATTTAGTAGTATTGGGTCCTTTTCAGTATCAAAACTAGGTAAGCACGATGGGCCTCTTTCTCTGAACTTCTTTCATTTGACATTTTGCTTTTCTATGAACATCTCCCCTGTCAATTCCTTGCCAAACGTTGTTCTCTAATAATTCTATCTTGTTTGATCATGTTCTTCCTTCTCTGGCCTCTTTACCTTTGTACAGGTAGTCTTGAATGTGTGCTTTTTCTCAAGCTGTTTAATGCATTTACATTTTCTTTTTTTTACTGCGTGCCTAAATCCTACTTACCCTATAAAACTTTTCATTCGTGGTACTGACACTTTTAACTTAGTATTGTATAATGTATAATACATAGGATTTATATGAAAAGACCATTTAAGATACCACACATAAATGAGTATATGACTTATGAAAATAAAAAAGATTGAACAAAAAGTAAACACAATAAGGTTATTGGGAACCATGTTTCTCACTGTTGGAAAAAGTGTTTACACACTTAGAAAAGAAGAAAGCTAAGAATAAAACCCTGAGTGGCAGGTGTTTTATTTTCATATTGCTGCCAGAGCAAATTACTATAAATTAATTTAGCAGCTTAAAACAACACAAATTCATACTCTTAAAGTTCTAGGAGTCAGAAGTTCAAAATCACTCACTGGGTTAAATTTAAGATATCAGTAGGACTGATTCCTTTTTAAGGCTCCAGGAAATAAGCCATTTTCTAGGCTCTTCCAGCTTCTGAAGGTTACCTGGCTTACTTTGGCTTGCAGTTCCTTCTTCCTTCAGAGCTAGCAGCACAGCATCTTCAGATCTCTAGTTAGTTCTCCGACCTCTGCTTCTACCATCATGTCTCTTCATCTGACTCTGACTCTTCTCGCTACCTCTTATATGGACCTTTGGTAATTACATTGGGTCCACCTGGCTAACCCAGGTTACTATTCTCAAGATCTTTAACATAGGGGAGCCTGGGTGGCTCAGTCAGTTAAGCTTCTGACTCTTAATTCTGGCTCAGGTCATAATATCATGGTTTGTGAGATGGACTCCTGTGTTAGGCTCAGCAGTGACAGCACAGAGCCTACTTGGGATTCTCTCTCTCTCTGTCCTGAATATCTGCTTTTTTCTCAAGATGTTTAATGAATTTAAAGTGTTGTTTTTAAAAAACTGTCTAAATCCTATTTATATTTCAAAAATCTCCATTGTGATATTATTTTTAACTTAAAATCATGTAACACTTGATACATCAAAAGTAATGAAAAGAATATTTAAGCTATGGCATATGTCCTTACATGTATATGTATGTGCTTGTGTGTATGTGTGTGTGGGTCTATGTAGAAGCAAAGGTGCCCAGTGGCAACAGGTGCAAGTGCCCAGTTCTTGGTTTTAAAGACCATCCTCCAGTAAAAGAACCAGGGCTCCTTTAGAAATAGACTAGGGCAGGAGAAACACATGGTACATCTGGAAAAAACTTGTGCTAGGCAATAAGAATGTTCTCAAAGAATATGAGGACATGTAAAAATGACACAGACCAAATCTGGGGTAATTTAGGCATTAAAATAAATAATGATGATAATGGATTTAACTTATTGAATAAAATAAGAATCTAGGATTCCATATTTATATACATAAGTATGAATAAATATATACATAAATTGGCAAGACAAGGCTCTCCCTTACATTATAATGCAGAATTATGAATGCAGAAGGGTGATAGAGCTAGGTCACCTTTTAGTAATCATCATATTACTGGTCACGGCAGTTGGAATATTCAGTAGACGCTAAGGCTGGTGGGAGAAAGTTTGATGAAGAATATGATTTGTCATAATCTGACATCTTTCCACAAAATACTAATCAATTACAAAGGAGATATGGTGGCTACATTGTGTGGAGAAACCTGGCAGATACCAACATGATCAAGTGATCTGCATTCACATCACAGAGGTGCAACTGAGTTGACATCTTGAAACTGTTGATTCAATGCACTGAGAAGAGTACATTTTTGTGGTATTTTTGCCAGGAATTTCTTATCAGAAAACACCAGACCGATTCAGGTTGAGGTTTGTTCTACAGAACATAAGGGTTATAATCTTTAAAACTCAAAGACTTGAGAAATATTCCAGATTGGTACCAACAAGGCAACTAGTTAAGTATTCCTGGATACTATCTTGGACCAAAAAGAAAAAAGAGAAACACTGTTGAGGTAATTAGTAAAATTAAAAAAAAAAATTTTAATGTTTTTTTCTGAGAGAGAGAGAGAAACAGCGCAAGCAGGGGAGGGTCAGAGAGAGGGAGACACAGAATCTGAAGCAGGCTCCAGGCTCTGAGCTGTCAGCAGAGCCCAATGCGGGGCTCAAACCCATGAACCTTGAGATCATGACCTGAGCTGAAGTCAGACACTTAACCGACTGAGCCACTCAGGCGCCCCTAGTAAAATTTTAATCACATCAGTGGACCGTAACAGGAATAACTTATCAATGCTGATTTCCAGAGTTGGAATATTGAATGGTGTATGTAGAAAAGTGTCTGATATGTTTTGGAGAGGAGGTGATGCAGTCAAGTGTGTAGGGATGATGAGGCAACATGGCAGTAGCCCTCAGAAAGTTTTGAAAAATTATCATAATAATTAGTGTTGGGGATAGAGAGGAAGAGGGAGGGACAGAATGGAAAGTGATGGATTGATCCAGAGAGGTAAGGATGAAGGTGATTAGAGTTGAATCTGAGACCTTCTAATTTTTTTCCATATCTCTTAACCTCTGTCTCATTATATATCTTTTTCTTTTTGCCCTACATCCTGTGTAATTCTTTTGTTTAAATCCAGTACTTTATTTCTTTAGCTCTATCCAGTCAACTGTGTAACTTCATTGAATCTTATATTTTAATTCTTATATTTTTTATTTCTAAAAGTTCTTATGGAATTTCTTAAATCTAAAGCTTTATGAATACTCTTTGCTTGTTCATCTTTTTGATTCTATAATTTATTTTTTAAACATTTTGTTCTTAGTTACTTTATGTTCTTTGTTATTCCAGTATCAGAAATCCTTAAGGATTTAAAACCTGTTTTTATTTGTCCTGATTTTCAATAGTAGAGGTTCATTTCCTTGTTTCTTTGGGTGATCTTTCTCGTGTTTTACATTTGGGAGATCTTTTTTTTTTAATGTTTATTCATTTTTGAGACAGAGAGAGAATAAGCAGGGAGGCGCAGAGAGAGGGGGAGACACAGAATCTGAAGCAGGCTACAAGCTCTGAGCTGTGAGTACAGAGCCTAATGCAGGGCTTGAACTCATGAACCGTGAGATGGTGACCTAAGCCAAAGTCGGACACCTAAGTACTAAACCAGCTGAGCCACCCAGGTGCCCCTGGGAGATCTTAATCAATAGGAGTACCATGGAGGCTTAAAATAGAAATGCATTGGTGTTTTCTTTTGTTGGGACCCTGGGAGCTATGTGTCTGGAACCACTTTTCTCTGCTTTAACTGCCCAAGCTTAATATGGAAATTGTAATTGCAGCTCCTCACTTTGGAGTGGCCAAGGTCTAGTTTCCTGGGTAACACAGGCTTTCACATTCTTACCACTCACTACCTCTGGTTATGACAAATCATGGTTAGTTCTTTGTTTAGTTGTCGTTTAATATGTTTTCTTTTGCTATTTTTTGAGCCTTAGAAAGTTTTATTACTTCCCACAAACCACAAAATACATAAAATATGTTTTAAACAGAAGCTGCTAGCAGAAGAACCCTTCAAAATGTCAAGAATTTCATTACACAAAAAGAGGAATGTTGTATATATAATATACGTATATATGCTTTTCCTAAATTGGCTATAAATAACACCAGTGTTGTATATTCTGTATTGTTTTGGCATTAGAGTTCCACACAAAATAGTTGATAGTAAAGTGAATAACAAATGAATTAATGAAGGTCTATTTGAAATCTCTTCACAATAGCCTTTAACGTATCTAATAGTAGATAAAATTTACTAAGCATTTAAATATGACAGGCAATGTTCCAAGTCCATGCATGAAGTATCTCATTTAAGCCCTTGTAATGTATGTATGACTACTTACTAACCGTTTTCTCATTTTATGAGTGAGGAAACAGACAGAAAGAGCTAAATGAATTGCTTAACACCAAACCTTATACATGGTGCCATTATGGTCAAGTTTTTTGTCTACTGGTCATAGAGCCACCTGAAGGCATGGCTGATATCCTGCTTTGAGAGAATGCTGGCATCTATGCAAAGATGTATTATGAAAGCATAAATAAATAAATAAATAAATAAATAAATAAATAAACGTGTACACATATGTGTATGCACATGCACACACATACCCTGTACACACATCTTTCTAGATAGCCTTCTTAGATTTTTCTTGTAGGATTCTGCCATGTTGACTACACTCAAATAGAGTAGTGTTGGACATTCTGTACTCTGTTAGCATTTGAAAGAAATATTGGGTAAAGAAAAGAAATACTTGAGAAAAGCTAAAACTTTTGAGGCAAACCTAGAAGAGTCCTTGTCTTCAGAATGCAAAATTCAGTGCTTAACGATAAGGCCCCCCAGATTTCTTCCTAAGCAATGAATCCTTAGGACAACTTTGTTTGATATGTTAAATTAATTTATAAACTGGAGTATTTTTACTTTTTTTTCTCTCTCCATAGCAATAAGATCAAGCCAATGTCAGAAAGATATTAGGAGCTACTCCAAATATGATTTTTTTCTCTCTTTGTTAAGGAAAAGATATAGATACAGCACAGAATAAGAACATGTATTAGGACTGCCTGAGCTTAAATCCTAGCTCTACCACTTATCCTGTGGTCTTGGACTAACTTAACCTCTCACTGCCTCTGTTTCCTCATGAATATGTTGCGATTATTAGCAGTACTTAGGATTTTATGAAATTTAAACGCCAGTGAATATAACTGAGTGAATGAATGAATGAATGATTCCAGGGTCTGATACATATTTATCACAATGTATGTTGTTTTATTGTATTCCTTCAGCCTTAGCCAAGCTGACCTGCCTGCTCATTTACAAGTGGGTACTCTTAGCAAATTCATAGCTATAAATACCATTCTTTAGAGACCTTATAAACTTTGATTAACATTTGAAAAGAATTTTTTGATTCCTATGAAAAGTCTTACTTTACAATCATGAATATGTATTAGGTACCACATGTTTGCTAATTTTGTCTAAAAGTTGAATATCTCAAGTTACGTTTTATAGTGCTTTATCTTCTCATTATGCATACTGGAAAGGTATTATTTTCTTCTTGAATAAAAGGCTATGAGTAGTATTGAAATTCTAATTTTGTATGTACTCTGAAAATTCTAGAATTTAAAAGAGGTTTATAATAAACGTAATGTATTTTTGAAATATTATAATTAATCAGGCACTGTACATCCATGATGCTTAACTCAAGAAACATGCACTAAGCTGTCTCTGGAAGTTCAGTAAGTGAGTAATAGTCTCAATTGGGAAGTAACACTTGAAAGCAGATATGAAAGTTTAGTAAGAAAGAAAACCAAGAAGGCAATCAATAATAAACCACTCACAGTTTCTTACCTTCAGATGCTTTTGTCTTTTACGAGAATCTTCAAAGTGTTAGAATCTGTAGGATATGGTTCTGTGGTTGGCAGAGAATAGTGTATGAAACTCTTGGAATATCACCAGTAGTGTCTGTCAGGCTTTTTTCAATGAAGCTGAATAGAAATATGGACTCAAATTATACCTCAAGCATTTCCATTAGACGGATGGTCAAGTCTCAGTAAATCAAAAAAGGATTATTTCTGTACACTGTTGTGCACAGTGCAAATTATAGGTTGGAGAGAATAGACACAGAGAGGTAAGAAACACACACTTAGGAAGTGATTACCATAAAGATTAAAAAAAAAAAAAGCCTGGATGAGAAAAGAAAGAGATCTCAAAGCCTACTGCAAAAACCACTTTGTTTTGAGTTTTACAGGAATTGGCATTATGCTGTTACAGATTGAGGCAGGGGGAGAGACTGAATTAATTGAAAAGAGTAGTAACTTATAATCATTTCTTAAACTTTGAAATGATTCAATTATTTGGGTCTGGGCTTCTGTCAGGCTTTGTTACTCATTAGCTGAATAATGTTGGATAATGACCCTCCCTCGTGCTTAAAATAGGAATAACGATACCCCAATGGCTGGTTATGAAATCTTAAAAGCATGTAACAGTGCTTTGTGAATTCTAAAACTACATAGGTAAAATGAAGGAATCCAATATCCATCGCTAGCTTTTATGGATTATGAAAATTTGCCTCAGAACATGACTGAAAGTACTTGAAACTTATTTTCTCTATTACTTTCTACCTTTGGTTATTTCATTAGGACTAATTCATAGGAATGAAATCACCCATAGGGATGAACATCATTATGTGCTTACTGTATCTTGCTGTATTATTTTCCACAGTGATTAAACCAGATTTTGAATCTAGAAGTGGTATATACTTTACCAGTTTTTCAGCTACCTCATCAGACCTGGGTTTTAGCGTTTATGTTTCTCTGATTTCATTATCATTAGAGTCCCCATTGTTGTTTTAATTTATATGCTTTGGTTGAACAATATTTAGTTTTTTTTTTTTTTAATTTGAGAGAGTGCACAAGTGGGGGAGAGGGGCAGAGAGAGAGAGAGAGGTTGAGAGAGAGAGAGAGAGAGAGACAGCATGAAGCCAGAAAGATGGGATGGATCCCACAACTCTGGGATCATGAACCTGAGTCAAAGTCAAGAGTCAGACACTCAGGGCACCTGCGTGGCTCTGTAGTTGAGCATCTGACTTTGGTTCAGGTCATGATCTTATGGTTTGTGTGTTTGAGCCCGCGTCGGACTCTGGGCTGACAGCTCAGAGCCTGGAGCCTGCTTAGGATTTTGTGTCTCCCTCTCTCTCTACTCCTCCCCCACTCAATCTCTGTCTCTCTCTCTCTCAAAAATAAATAAACTTTAAAAAAATAAAAGAGTCAGACACTCAACTGACTGAGCCACCCAGACACTCTATACAATTATTGTTTAAACTGTATGTATTTTTTGTCCAATTGCTTTTCATTTTTTTATTTACTAATACCTTGATATTATTATGGACACTGAAAAACAAAACATCTACTAAGTTAATTATTTGCATTAATGTTTTATAAATTATTAAAATTTACTATATTTGATAATTAACTTTTTATTAACAATGAAAGATTTACCTTGATAAAAATGATAATAAAAATTGACATTTTCCCAATCACATTTGATACTAATATGGGGCACCTGGGTGGCTTAGTCGGTTAAGTATCCAACTTTGGCTCAGGTCATGATCTCATGGTTTATGAGTTAACATGATCTCATGTTAGCCCACGTCAGGCTCTGTGCTGACAGCTCAGAGCCTGGAACCTGCTTCAGATTCTGTATCTCTCTCTCTCTCTCTCTCTCTCTCTCTGTCTCTCTCTCTCTCTGCCCTTCCCCTGCTCGTTCTCTCTCTCTCTCTCTCTCAAAAATAAAAAAAATTAAAAAATTAATATTAATATT